>NC_056728.1:1984222730-1984415230 GCF_019279795.1 Protopterus annectens | reverse complement strand
CTGAAAGACATATATGGTTACAAGCCCTTATTAGCTGAAGGGGATGTCATGATACAAACTGACTGAGAAGCCGTGTTATGCAAGGACATACCACTAGAAGATGTGACCAGTATCTGCTCTCTCTGGTAATGATGTTGTGTTGTCCAAGTCAAATTTAGGTCTATACAGATATGGCACAATCACCCAATGCAATGATCTAGGTATGGAGGCATACCAAACACTTCTCCCTCTCATGATAATGGGCAGCCAAGACTAATATTGGCATGGTCATCACTACCTGGCTGAGAGAAGTGATATGAAATACTGGTTTAATTCCTCATCCAGGTAGTAATGACCATGCCAGTGTAGGTCCTGGGTCAATACCTGATGATCACATAAATACTAATTGGACCTTAGTACTTGAGGCACTGACTATGGGAACCTCTTGCACAATGAATATTAGAGGTCAGGGTCTAAATGGTATAAGCAGCAGGAAGCAGCAGGAGATCTTAAGGTCTAACTGTGGTCTTCTAGGATGGCAATTGATACACTGGCATAAAAAACATAGATGACATGCTCCCCTGAGTGTTTCTTAGAAACAAATATCTAGCTGGAATTGAAGAGAGGGTTAACACAGTCACAGAAAAATTAAAAAGTTCCAGATATTAGATCACAGTAACACATCTCCCTACATTACAAAGACATGCATCTGGAGCATTTCGCCCCAGGCCTCCACTGAAAACTGGCTCATTCCAAGTCGGACTTTCCCGGTAAACAAATGTTAAATCAATAAATAAATAAAATAAAAACATCTCAAGCAAACCATGGCTGAGCACCCTTGGACTTTTTTATTTAAGCAAAAGTTAATTCTGTGGCCAGTGAATATATACAATTAAAAGCAGATGTAAAATCTTAATATTATATAGATGTAGTTCACTGTTTAGAAATGCATACAAACATTTCATTTTTTTTATGTCTGTCTTTCTTTTACCACAGATTATGAAGGACATGCTGTTTTATTTTTCATCTTTATCTCCTAAAATGAGGAAAATGTTTAGTCTTATCTTGCATAATGCTTTCTGTGCTTTGACTGCTATTTATACCACACATTTTGTATTAGGAATGTGCAGCATGCTACAGTCAATACAATGCTACAAACACCTAGTAACTATAAAAAACTCTTTTCCAGAGAATTAGTTATTGCAGACATTTTTATTAGAAGAGCAGGAAATCACTTCTGCTGCAGGTTTATATTAAATTGGTAAATACTCTCATTCTAGGCCAATGAAATGTTGTCATCCATGTCTTCATAAAACATTATGGAATGCCAGAAGTTTAAGTTGCCTGAGTCTGCTTTACTAGGCCTGTATCGTGAACTGTTAGCTATCAGTCACAGATAACTGAGCAGATATGCTGTACTAACAATTAATTAAGATCGAGTGGGGTTGGTATGCAGACTTGTAAAAAATATAAACTTTGAATACTGAATGAAATATGGCAACTTCCCATTTTATCTTGAGCAAGATCTAAATGCACTATGAAAGGCCTTTTTTTATCAGTTTTTACTTAGCACACATCAAGGAAACTCAATCAAAAAGCACCACTGACATTATTTTCAGGGACAGTGTCAGACAGCACAACTCACTGCTGTGCCCTTATGAGTGAACACAAACGCAAAACACTTTATTTATTGCATCTTTATTTATTTATTGCATCTAATTTGTGTCATATCATGAGGACACAAAATACTTTGTGAGAGAGGGGCAGATGGACCAAACAGGAAAATCATATCAATATAGCATTCCTATCAATCATGCCAATTTTGGGGTGCAAGAACTCTGAGCATTTTAAGTACCACTGAGGTTTTAGTACCATATGTGTTGAAAATATTTTTTTTTCCAGTTCAGAATAGAAATTTCATTTAATTAGCATGAAACATGATTTCACTCTTTCACCCTTCATCATTTTGTCATGGTCAGTTTAACAGAAACTACTGAGAAAAAAATGTACTATTTGTTGTTAAGTGACAAGGAAGATTCAAATCATATCTCACAGGACTATATGACTGATGTATTCTACAGTGTTTTTGAACATGTTTATTAAATGATATTTTAAACACTTGTAATCACTGTTTACTGTCTTGCAGTGCAATAAAGGAATAGTCAATATTAGCTTATAAAAGAATTAACAGTTTCTTTAGAAATTCTTAAACTGCAGAGGGAAAAAACTGTCAAGTGTAAACATAATCTGAAAGGATTACTGACAGTTTGACATCTGTATTTCACTTTCTTACATACAGACTATAATACGGTGGCTACTGAGAATAAATACAGTACTCTGTTCATCATAGAAAGAGTAGGAATGCAGTCTAAACAAAACAATGAATGTTTTTTTATTACATTTGCTTTAGTATATGTTAGTCCAGTTCCATGTGGGCATGCAAATGAAATGAACAAATGATTAGGAGGCATTTTTTTCAGCAGTCTTACACAAACTATCAACTAATAAATGACTAGAAATAAGCCTACAAGCATATTAAACAATGAAAGAAATATAAATGCAAAATAATCCAGGTGAGAGTAACTCCATTTTCTACTAATTCAGCTTCTGTTTTTCAGTAACATGGCTGACACATACGTAAACTCAAATTCATTCTTTTTTAGCCATTCAGAATTGCACTCACTGCCATCTGTATTTAGTAAAAGAGGAAAGAGAGAATAATATTATATTGGGTTATGCAGTCTTTTAATAAAGGAACAGGCCCACCATAACCAATAAAAAATGAAAATCAACTGTGTGTGCTTCCTGATCTGTCTCTCAAACTGTATTCACTCTGGTTGTAGGATTTTAAAAGTAATACAGTGGTGCGCTCTACTGGACAGAAAATGCAACTGGGTTTGAACAGCATTTCTATCAATCAAAATGCAATGATATTGGTAGAATAGTCTGTGTGTGTGTGAGTGTGTGTGTGTGTGTGTGTGTGTGTGTGTGTGTGTGTGTGTGTGTGTGTGTGTGTGTGTGTGTGTGTGTGTGTGTGTGTGTGTGAAGGTAGAGGATCTGCACTGTGGAAAACAATACTTTGTAGTAATCTGTCAAAGTAACAACATAGGCAAGAATAGACATTGTCTCTTTTAAGATAGTGGCAGATTCTTTCAATGCAGTAAAACATGTACAAGGCTGATTTTATACAACCGTCTCAGGCATGATATAAAAAATAGTTTAATAAAAAAATAAATAAAATTTGCATACATTTCCAACGAACACATAATGACCAGACAGACAATGTTGAAAATCATGCAATTTAAATTATTCTTTTGTTTCATGTTTCAGACTCATCAATCTTTTCTTCTATGAAGTTTAAATTTAGACTGCAGATACGTATAAATTAAAACATGACTGAAGCATACCTCTCAACCTCTTAGCATAAGAAATCTGGACAAAGCCTAAAATAATGGTGGGCAAAGGCCAAAAATATGGTCAGATTTTAAATATTGCTCTTATAAACTTAGAAAGTGGCTAGAATAACAGGATTTGCATTAGCATGCATTTTTTGAAGGATATGAAGTCTGAAACTCAAATGTACGTCATTATTTACTGACTTTGATCTTCAGTGATCTGCCAGAAAACCACAGATTTAATGAAGAAATGACCAAAATTATGAGGCAAAAATCTGGACCTTCTGCACAAATCTCTACAGTTGAGAGATATGGGTTGAAGTGTACCTCACAGTCAAATTTATTTAGTATTATCCTGATATATGATAAGTACTAATTAGAAAAGCTATCAATTATTCTTGTTTTCTGCATACTACAATTTAAAACTGTTATTCTAAAACTTGACATATACCTAATGATTCATATGCTATATATAAGGCTCTGCTGTCAATAATCACACGTCTGTATCACTGACGCAAACAAAAAAATTACATTGACTGCACATACAGGCAAAACTCCAAAAAAATAATAATAATAATAAAAACACTTTTTTTCAGGCGAAAAGTCCTCCTGCATTCCCCACATGGAGGATTGTGTGCTCCATACTTTCTGCTACTTTGTTGAAGGATTCATGATTATTTATTGATCTCTATTTGTCTGACAGAACAAATGTAATCAACAAATCTAACCCCTAGCTTGCACCTTATTCTAAGAATAATCTGCAACACCCCAACATGTACAGACGCACACACAAACTCAACACCAGTGCTGCAACTTTTGTAGCAAAAAAAAAAATTGGAATTAATATCTACTCCCGCTTACTATAACCATCTCTCTCTCTCTCTCTCTCTCTCTCTCTCTCTCTCTCAATATATACATATATCAAATTATAATTAATTTGTTCTAAATCAAATTTCATTCAGGGAAAAAAAAACAGTGGCACATTTGATCTAAAACACTTTACATGAAAATCACAAAAGACTGAAACACGTTTTGCTAAAAATGTCACATAAACCAAATATATCTCTAAAAGCGTTTTTTCAGGTGGACAAGCCCCCATGCACCCAACTAATAAAAATATGCTAACTCCGCATTTGTACAATGGTGGAGAAAAGAGATTACTTCTCACACACTGTATCACTGCTGGTGTACATACACAAATATCTAGGCATGGGGGTACAGCATAGCGGTAGGCATTAGCAAGGAACTAATGCTCATCAACACTAATTTGAATTGTAATTCCTATGTGCCAAAACCACACCAACAGTCATTTTCTACAGGGTTACACAGTTTTCAATCAAATGTGATTCAGTCATTTGTGGTTTAGTTCAAATATGTGTTTGTGTTTTTGATCGTGTGTGCAAAAATAGCATCAGTGTGTGCAGTGTTACACAATATCATACTTAGGAAGCAATAACAGCAGGATGGACACTTGCAGGAGCTGCAGTTTCCAACATGTCATGTAGTGGAAGCTGAATCAAATAAGGAGTCAGCGGAGGACCCAGCAGCAAGGGATGATCATGCCAGATGAAGGCAAGCACAGTCCGCTGTGACATTATCAAAGAGGCAGTAACTAGCAGATTTTTTCAGAACATAATAGACAAGAGTAAAGTAGATACACTACAGTGAAAATAATGCATGCAAAACCAATGCCAGGCAGTGCTTACCCATGCAAGAGTTAGCAGTGTCGTGCATCAGATATAGACAACCTAGCAATGTACAATGGGCAGAGCACAGTTATCACCATTTGCACAGTGAGGAAGGCACAAGACTAGATGTCTTTCACAGGGAAGTATGTGACTGTGATAGTGAGTGCTGAGCACTATGAAAATAAAATGTGCTTTCCTATGAAATGTTAGTACGGGGGGGACTTGAACGTAACACTTGTTGAGAAGGGTCAGTGTCAGTGGATCTGTGTGCAATGTACTGGGTGCTGTGACTGTGTGACCGTGGGTCTGCATGGACATGGCCTTAGCAGTAACTGCAGCACTACTCCTCAGTGTACCAGTCAGGTACATGGCACAGAGGTTAGCATCCTGTGCATACCCCCACCCACAAGAGCTGGGTCTACCAGGAGTTGCACTGGATGTGCCATGACCATGGCTAGATGCTGATTTGCTGTGTGAGTGTGTAACCTTGACCAACTTTTGCTATGAGACAAGCCATATGTACAACAGATGTCACCATGGAAGTGCTGGCGCTGCAAGAGTGGGATCTTGGTGGTCCACTGCAGTGTTGGCTATCATATGTTGATGTAGCAGTTGATCATCTCATTGGAGGGCCCTCTTGCCCCTGGCTGGAAAACCAAACAAAACCATTGCATGTTTCAGTGTGTGACTGACTCTATCCAAGCAATCACACATATGGAACATTCGCTCCTGTTGGTCATCACTCACACACCCTGCATCACCCTCACTGCCTTGTCCATGGCTGTGGTAGACCTAGCCTGTGCTTCCACAATGGCCCTGAACATATGCTGGGTTGCAGTGGCTGACACACCAACCTGGGTGAGGGTGATAACCATGTCTCCAGTGAGCTTCAGTACCCATCCCCATGCCTGGATCTTTGTGCCCATTAATGCTACGGACAGATTCTGACATATGTCTCCTAAGGGCCACTACACTTCCCTGTAGAATTTTGCCCCCATTAAACTGTCCTCCCCATGAGGTGTTGGAAGTTGGGGTACTTGCAGATACAGAAGTCATGTCCATTATTTTATTGGGAACATGGTGGTCACACTCCCTATGTCCAGCACACTTTGTACTTCCTGACTTTGCCAGCTTATTCTGGCCATCATCACCAGAGATTATAGATCCTCCAGCATCAGGTAGAGGCAGTTCCACAGAGCTAATGTTGGACAAATAATCTCATTTGAGTACACCAATGCACAACATATCCGGTGTTAAATATGACCCAACATGACAAGTATACATGCTATTGAGCTTTACTAATACCAACATGATAAAAAGTAATACTTTATTTATTTATTAACATTTGATTACAGGGAAAGTCTGACTGGGTAGAAGCCCATTTTCAGTGGAGGCCTGGAGAGAAAAGCTTAAAATTATTACAAAACACTTTAAGAACAATAATTTTGCTATCTTCAAAAATAAAACAAAAACATCTGCAGCTTAAATAATTATAAGCAACTGCACTCTTCAGCCCTTACCTCTCAAGCTATCTTCCCCCTTTTCTCCTGGCTAACCTCTTTACCTTCCTAACCTCTTTTATATATACTTAGCGTAGGTAACTACATAGTCATTTTTTTTTATGCTATAAGTCTGTTTTTTCCTCCTTAACAAAATAGAAATTGTTAGTGTTTATTCTTTTTGTAGCAACCTGTTATCTGTAATGCAAACTGTCTTGAATTTTATGTAATTAAACTTTTGTTTCCTGTTGGAGCTTTTCTCCTCGGGCCTCCACTGAAAACGGGCCCTCAAGCCCAGTGGACCTCCCCGGTAATCAAACTGAAATAAATAAATATAACAAATTATACATTATAAAAACATTGGTTAAGAATCGATACAAGGTATTTGACAATCATTTAATACTGAGAGAACTTTTAGACAGTTTGTAGAAAGATTAAAGGCAAGTTAGTCTAATACAAACAAGAACTGCAATATGAAGTGAGGGGGGAAAAACAGGCTTATGGTATGCTTAGAGAGAAAGTCAGGGAAGAGAATTAGATAACAATAAGGAATTAAATGAAAAAGGGAGAGTAAGGAGGTATAAGGAATGAAAAGATACTTGTTCACATTTAGGGATGTAGTTTATCCTGGTTTTGAGCAAGAACAGCACCAGATTTTAGCTAGGAAGTCTTGTAGTTTTGAAAGATAGGAGGGATGGTATAGATGGATTCAGGTATGGAGTTCCAGGTATTAGCAACCGTGTATGAGTACATACAGACAATGCCAAGCAGATTTGCTAGGTTTGCAGACAGACACGAGTTTTTGATCATTGGATCACAATGACCAACATAGTTACATAGTAGTGTAGAATGCTTTTTAGTGCTGGACAGACAGATGGATGCTAGATAATTTTAAAGGTGGTAAGAAGTTCTGTATATGTTAGTTTTTCAGTGCTATACAGTGGTGGGTTCTAAAAAGGATATGCTGCAAATTGTTCAAGTTTTAATTTTTGTGAAGTCTGGAGGATAATAAGGATAGGAGGACAATAAAGAAGTGTGGGGAGGAGATAAGTACAAGCAAATGTAGTTTTAGTTGCAACAGTGAGAATGTTTTTGGCTCTGTAAAGCATTCCTAGTTTTTGATGAGTTTTTCTTATGGAATTTTGTATATGTGAGATGTGACTTTAATGGCTGTATTATCAAGAGAGACGACTTTTTTAATTAGAGAGTCATTTGGGGGAAAAGTAGTAGTTTGGTCTTTTTTTGGGTTGAGCATAAGTTGTGAGTTATGATGCCATGCTTCAGTGGCTGTTAAAGCTTCCTGAGTAATCTTTGGAGTCGTTCCATGTTGTCAGATGTGCAAGTGAGAGTGGAATCATCTGTGTATTGTATTTGGATGGCCTGTTGTGTGGACGTAGGTGAAAATGTTAAAAGAGAGGGACCAAGAACAGAGCTTTGTGGTATACCAGTGGTGACTGGAAGGTAAGAAGAGAGCATGGAGTGCCATTTTACTGACTGATACCTATTGGACAGGTAGCTTTAAACCACAGAAAGGTTGGCTGAGAGAGACCTAGTGAGGACATTTGAAGTAGAAATTTGTTGTGAAAAACTTTGTCGAATGCTTTAGACCAGTCGAGAAATAAGGAAGAGACTAATTTGCTATTATCACTATCTTTATTGATAGTATCTATCTAGACTAGAAGGGCAGTGCTACTACTATGGGAAGGAAGGAAGCCATGTTGTGTAGGGGATAGGAGATCTTTCTGTAAGAGATAGTCTATCAATTGTTTTTGAATACATTTTTGAAGTGTTGTGGTGAGGGGAGATAAGATTGCTATAGGTCTAAAGTTATTAATGTCTGCTGAATTTTGTTCTTTCTGCAGAGGGATAATGTGTGAACTTTTCCTGAGAGATGCAACATGGGATTCCCAGATTGACCTATTTAGAAGGATTGAGAGAGGATAGGCAATGCTACTGGCTGCTATTTTAGGTCATTAGCTGAAGAAGAGCATGGTTTACATTTGTTTAAGAGTAGTTTTATATTGGATGTGGGCACAGGTTTGAAGGTGAAAGTGTATGTGGTGATATGTGGCTGTTGGGCAGGGCTGGGATTAGATGTTGCGGAATACAATTAGAGATGCTATACTATCTGTAAAATAAGAGTTGTACTGTATTGGAAATTTGAGTGGTGAGTTATTGGGAGAGGGGTTTGGGTTGAATTTTTGGCCAGGATGTAAGATTTCTTTAATGGATGTCCAAATTTTTTTAGAGTTGTTTTTAGTATTATTCTGAAAGTTATTATAGTATAGTACAGTTTCTTGTCTTCATTTATTTACTTTTTAGCATGATTGTGAAGCATTCTGAAGTTTTCAAAGATATTGAGATGTTTTATATTTTTGACACTCTTCCCATACTTTTTCTCTATTTGCATTAGCATTCTTTTTGGATAGCCAATTTGCATTATCTGTTTTCAGTCTCCTCCTTCTAGGAGATGTAAGGCTATTTAGGATATTTAGAAAAGTTGTACTGAATTCAATTGCATCTTTACAGCATCATCTAAGGGGAGGATTTTTAGGAAGTTCCAGTAAATAGGCGATAGTGTAGTAATGAACTTTTCTGGTTTAAACTTGGAAAGGTTACATGCTGTTTTATAAATATGCTGTTTAACTGGATGTGTGGGATGTCTAGCCGTATAGTTTGGGAGATGATCACTGAGAGAGTCTGACATTGTACCTGCGGCAGAGTATTTGCTAGGGTCTGATACTAGGATCCAGTCAAATAGAGAATTGTATGTCCTGCTATAATGTGTGGGGCTATAAATTAGTTTTGTGAAAGAATATAAGTTTATGCTAGATGAAGGGGAGTCACAGCTTATGTCCAACTAATTGACATCCACATCAACTAGGAATTTTTTTTCTTGTGGAAATGTTATGGATATCCAATGTAGGATATCTTCCAGTGTAGCTGTATTGTTGCCAGGTGGGATATAAAGGACAGGAATACATATTTGTTTATAATTGATTATTCTGAAGAAAGAAATAAGAAGCTTTGCCAAACTGAATGTTGGTGTTAGTTTGCTGTAAGGGAAAATGTGCTATGTGTTGGAAAACATTAAAGCAATACCGCCACCTTTCCTCTTTATATGGTCATTATGGATGGTATTATAGCCAGAAGGAATAATCTCAGAGTTGTTTATGTTGAGTTTAACTGAAGTTTCAGTTACAGCAAGAACATCAAGCTTATGCTGGGTAATCCAGGCATGCAGCTCAGCAGTTTTATTTCTTATATTTCTAACATTTATTGCAACAGAAATTAGATCACCAGGACTGAAGACTGTCTGTTGTTGGGTTACAGAAGTGGGGCCAGGATTAGGGTGCATATCTCCACCTTGAAGGATTTTAATACGTAGGGGAATTATGTATGTTTGTTGTTTGGAAAGGTTTCTTGCACTTAATTTTGTTTTGGTTTGAGTTGAAGTGCAAGCAGTCAGCCTATATTTTGAATAAAGGTGAGGGGCAATATTAAATAGGTTTGGCGCAATGTGTGGAGCATGTAAACAGGAAGTATGGATAGGTGACTCGGACAGAGTTGGAGAGATGTTGTAAAATATTATTGAGTCAGGGTAGTACGAAACATGGCACAGCAGGAAGAAAAGAATAGAAGATAAGCTGAGGAGTAACATAATTAAGTACAGAAATCTGTATTTTATGGATGTCAGGTAGTGGGGAAGTAGCAATAAAGAAGGAAACAAGAAGTTGCAGGACAGTAGGAGATTCAGTGATGGGGTTTTCTGAAAGCTGGAAGAGAGAAGTATGTTCTATAAAAGAAGAGAGGCAGGTTGTCCTGGTATCTTCTCTGGCATGTAATGAGTAGAGGGATATTAAAGTCTAGAGTGTATGATCTAGTAAAATAAGAAGAAATGATGGTTTATTTTGAAAAAGCAAAAGATACAATATGGGATAGATAGGTACTATTAGGGAGGGTTGTGATTATAAATGGTTATAGTGTAAAGCAGTATGGGATGGAAAACAATAGTTGGGAATGGGGCTAAAAATTTATAGAGATAGGGAAGTAGGGAACAAGAAACAAAAGCATATGTATAGAAGTAGTAAGGTCATTTGTGGAGGGTTTTGGAATAAGAGTCACAAGTAAAATGTACATGTAGGAAGTATAATAATAGAGTGAGGAGGAGGGAGGGAATTGGGTGTAGGGTAGGGGAGCAAAACAAAGCTGAGTGTAGTGAGCTTTTCACCCAAAGGTCAATTTATAGCTGAAAACAATCAGTTTATAGCCAGAACAAAGCAATTAACAAAGAGACACAAGCAAAGCATGTGCATACCTTAAGCAGATGGCTGTGGATGTTGAACCTCTAAGGAACTTGTACAGCATAAGTCAGACAGATTTAATAACTCTGATAGTGGCTAAGGGGTGTAGTGGGCATACAGGTGTTGATACACAGAAATAGGCTTAAATACCTAAAGCATCTCCAATGGATTGTCTCTGGGGCTTGTCCAGCTCTGTCCCAATATCCAGTACTGCACTATGGGACTCCATAGAGGTATAACCTGCCTCTAACAGAGGAAAAGAGCTCCTGTTTCTCCATGATAGGTAGTACATTTGACAGCCCCACCTGTTGTCCTACCTTCTCATGCTAAGAGCTGTGATCTTTGTTGGGCACCATGTATAACATATCATTGGGTCTGTGGAATGCAACTTCATAACCAGGGATGAGGCTGCCAGTCACATTAATGTTTGTCACAATAGCATACTACCATGGCCCAGTTTGGCATGATCCGCTGCATGAAGGGCAAAAAAATGCCATCCATGGAGAAGGAAGGCCCAGAGTATTACCTCATTCTCGGCATCTGAGAACTTGGGCTCATACATGGGTGTCCAAGTAGATTCAGCAGTGTGCTTCTGCTTGTCTTGTTTTAGGCATTGCTCTGTTGCTATGGAAAACAGAGGAATTTCCAGTTTTGTTCCTATATAGCCCTGACAAATCCTAGCACCACCAGTCTCCTCCTTTGCCATACAGCAGACTGTTTGTGTGCCTGTTACACATCTGTAGCCACACTGTTTAATTAATGTCATAAGCTTACTGAGCATGTCCCTCACAAAACAATCACATACTATTGCAACTGCCCAAGGTGACATGAATGTTCTTTCAGTTTTAAGAACAATTTTCTACTGAGATGTGTACAATGTATACAACACTCAAATGTATATAGTGAAAGTGGTATCATGCACACTGTATGGATTTTTTCAACTGTGCTCGGAGTACTCATCGGTGTGCCTCCCATTAACCTTAGTAATCCTACAGCCCAGCAATTACTTTATTCTTGCAACTGATTCCCTCTCAGTAAACCTTTCCCAATACACTTAGAAGTACTGACAAACATACATCTTATTATGTTAGTAGGTCAAATAGTAGTTAAAAGCAGCTCTTTTACAAATGAATGGACTTGTATAAAATAGCTCTTACCTTGTACAAGTGGAGGTATTTTCCTTGAAGAAATCTTCTAAAATTCACCTCGGGTGGGTTCTAAACTCTGAGCTCTGTGGTTATCTTCCATAGCATGATGAAACTCTCTGCCTGCCAGTGAGATTATATCCTGCAGATTCACTTGGCTGGGCACTATGATTATGCTAAGCAGGGATCAATTCAATATTGTTTCTGATTCACTCAATTACTTTGATGAACACATCTGATAACCATCATGCTCAAATCTTCTCAATGCTGTGCATCCACCTGGGTTGTAGGCAGCACTGTTCAGCTGTGGTCCTCTAAATGCTTCTAGAGGGAGATTTGTCATTCCACATATAACCATCTTTAAATGAAGTTACTATAGTGCCAGATTTCTTACTAGCATATACAGGCACGTTTCACACCTTAACGTGCCACTGTGATGCATAATAAAACAATACGTGCATTACCTGGGTTACCACACACAGTACATATAAGATGCCCATCACTGATCTGCAGATGAGACATGTAAGGTCTAGTTTGGGTGCCAAATTTTGTACTAGTTTTCAATGAGATTCTTCAAGGTGAGACATCATGGCTGGAGAAGGAGTGTGTAGTGCTCATTTTAGAAAACAGATGTGGTGTGAGGAGGAATCCAAAATATTTCTTGACTTCATTACAGCCAGAGGCTACTGCAGAAGGGCTATAAAGGGCCTCAGTAAAAGACTGCAGCCTGGAATGGCTTTGCTCAGGCTGTCACCCATGCCACTGCAATTCCGTGCACAGGAGCACAGTGCCATCACAGTTATAGTGACAAGAGGTACTCCTAACCTCCTCTGCTGATGAATGGATGAAGTTAAACAACAGCCATCCCCTCTGTAATGTAACTATGACAAAGCTACACATATAACCTACCACTTTATGCCATCCACAAATATTAGAGAGTGCTCTTTGTATCTCTATAACCTATGCAGAAACTGAAGTAAATATGCAGCTGCACAGAGGAGATTGGCTCATCTAAGAGAGCACCACCATGCAACTATCTGCTTCACATTGTACAGCCTTTACTATTAGCAGTAACAGAGTTTCATTCCCAAACAGTATACCTTTCAGACATCATCACCACTTCTATGATAACTGCCACACGTCAAGGGAAGCAGTGTAACTACTGAATGTAATCACTGTTTTGTGAATGCATCTTGTCATATAGTTGGCAAGTGGGTCAAGATGTTAAGGCAGTTTTCCCCACCCACCAACTCATTTGTATTACCATGAAATATTTCAGTTGAGGTTTCTTTCTTATTACACTAACTACAGGATTAGATGGGGAAATATTTATGAGCAACATTTTTAGTGGGTGGACATGTTTGTCAATATACTTGTTTTCTTTGCTTAAAAACTGTGAGAGAAAAGTATATCTGTGCAGCTCACTGTCCTCCTAGTATATATCCATTTGTCTCAGATGTCCTTACTATGTCTTGGAGTACAGCCTATTATTGGTTTGTACAAGGTGCTTATTATTTTAATCTTCAATATGTCAGAATATAGGTGATGATGACTGTTCATGTCCCCTTCTCACTTGTGTATGCTAGCAGCCTTGTTAAAGTGCAACTGTTTCTGATTCTTCAAGAATATTATGTCCAAGTGTATTACAGTCAAAATATATATCAACTTCACTTTTTCATTATATTTGTATCTCTCTCTCTCTCTCCTGCATACTTTTTTTCACTATCCCTTCTATTACATATATTTATTTTGTTAATTATTTTGCTTCTATCTATTTATTTTCCTCTTACATGCTGTAGCATCATGACCTGCACCCATTCCTCCTGGCAAGGCCTGACCCCCCCCACACCCATTTGGTGGCTGAACCTCCAACACAACCACCACCACTAGAAGCACGCAGAACATCTGGGTCCCATACTGTAATGGTCACCTGAACACCTCCTGCCCTATCCACACCACCCACATCAGGTAGTCCTGCACTAAATGCTTGGGCAGTTTTACCACAGTGTTAGTGGAACTGACACCTTTTTCACCCATGGGTAGCTGGCAGACATTGTGGGAGAGACTACTGGCAGAAGGTTGGCTACTTGAATCAGTCAGATGGAGAACTTCTTCCAGTGACTTACTGAGCCACTTCCCTTGTCTAGCAGTGTCTCCACCATCTGAGTTGGCCCGGTGGTGACTGCAGCCAAGGTGGTGACTAATCTCCCACTGAAAATGACTGTAGTTGTGGACACCCCATCCTATCCTCCAGCCTAGTTTCCCCACCTTTTTGTGTCCATGCTAATCTCTGCTGATTCATCCAGCCAGACCTCAATTTTGTGTTCCCTCTCATGTCTTTTTCACCAATGTGCTCTCCCTAATAGATTCATATGTTCATAGGTGTATAGCTAGGAATCACTGAGACCCTTATAAGTTTAGTAACCATCTCAAATATACCCTACAAGTTTATCTGCCTTAGAGGTTATTTTTATGGGGCATATATAAGTTAAGGCAGGATTTACAGGCTGCTTTTGTCCATTAAAGACATAGGTACTAGACCCAAGGTATATTTCCAGCTTCTATTCCACTGGTCCAGGTTTCTCTTGAATAGGGCTAAGGAAGAGCTCAGCAACACATAGATGGGAAGCCTGTTGCAGAAAAGAAACATTTTCTGATGCACATACGTCTCCCTCCAGCATGTCCTATTTATGTCAAAAGCAAAGTTTAAATTGGTGGATTCAGTAATTCTGATGCTCTTCATTTTGTGGATATCCAAAAGGTCAATCAGAGTAGGATCCAAGGATGCTTTGTATGCAAGACATAAGATGTCCTGTCAACAGGAAACAGAGTATAGAGATAGGGCTTTGAGGTGGTCTGTATAAGACATGTTTACACCCTTTATACCTTTTGAAGGAAACTCTGTGGATGTTCCAGTTTTATAATGCAGTCATTGAAATTGCCAATGGTTATGGTATTGGACTGAATGGGGAGACCCTTCAGTATGTCTGAGTATGAGTTATGGGTTTCTTGGATTATAGAGAGTAATGTACAAAAATATTACATATATACATGCATTTCATATTACACTATTCAATCTCGAATAGGATATAATTCATACTTTTACTCATTCATATTTAATATGTATACACAATATTATTCTCACTGATTTAATGTTTAATATTTGTTAATGACTCCACCTAGGTTTTGATATCAGGTTTTAGAGTTTTTTATAAAATTTTTCTATCTATTTATTCATCAATTCATTTATTTATTTATTTATATATTGTTATATTTTACAACAAAATAATCTGCACTGTAAGACATTATAATACATTACATATACAATATGCAATAAGTCTTATGTGTAAATTCCCGTTGCAGATTATGTTACGTTAAATAAATATATATATTTTATAATATTTAGTACTTAAACATTCTAAATGTATTGAATGCTTTATGTGGGTTACCTGCTTTATGTTAGATTATTCACTTTATTTAGCTTCATTTAATCTAATTCTACTCTCAATGCTCATGAATATACTTGCCAACACTATTAATATAAAGATTTTCAGTATTTCGAAACTCATATTGAGCAATGGTTTTCACGTGAATACTTCAGCATCATTTATGTATTCAAGTCTTTTAAAATGACTGTAATATCTATAAATACCTTTTAAAGTTGGTATTGTATATTATTCTTTAATATATATTTTTTAAATTGATTAATTGGCTGAGTTGTTTGTTTTATTTTGGCGCCTTTTTAGATGCATTATTATATAAATAGATGGTTAGAGTTTTATTTGTACTGTCTGAAGAAGCGTGGTGGTGACCACGCGAAAGCGCTCACAATAAACGTTTTATTCTTACATTTTGGATTTTTCGTTATTCTACGAAGTGGATTTATGGTTCCTGTTTGAATGAATTCCTTGCTTCTTGCAATTTGTGATTTAATGCTGATTGAACTAGCGGAAGCTGTTGCCTTTTTAGTGCATTGTTGCTGAATTGTAGTGAGCTCTGGTTCACTTTGGACTCACTGCCTGTCTACTTTACTTCGTGGTGAGAGTACCTGGTTGCTTTTTCATTTTTTGCCTGTGGTTACGGGTATTCTCTCTTCAGCTGTCGGTGAAGAGTTTTTTTGTACATTACTTCTACCTACTTTATTTTCGCCGCCAGCACACGATGGATAATACTGCTGACATTGAACTTGACTATGTTCCAGGGACGAGGGAAGCAGTAGTGCACCTTGAAGATTTGCTACATCTACAGTCTAACCCTTTATTGACCTTGGATCTTTCGCAAGCTGAACACATCACTCCCGTGAATACGGAAGGTTTCAACATAGCTGATTTCAACGCCGCATCAAAAGCTCTAGAGGATGATATGTATAAACTACAAAGATACGCCTGGCAAAGGCAACATCTAGAGGCTTGTCTCCACTATTCCATCGTACCAAGAGGGATGCGGGTCATGTGCATGCCGTCTTACGGTGAGGCACATCCAGAACTCCTTAAAAAATGGCAGGATCTAAACCTAGATCTTGGACACAGGTACATTAGACTACTTCTTGATTACTTTTCTCCTTTAGAATTAGAGTTAAGAGATAAAGTAGATGTCAACTTTAAAGAACTTAGTAGCCGTTTTAAAGCGGACTATTGTACCCGCAGATTACGTAATATATGTTTACAAGTTAATGCCTTCAGCGAAAGACTGAAGGCAACAAAGATGCGTAAACTGCAAAGAGACTTCCAGGACTTTAAATTAAGGCAGGTATTTGTTTGGCCTAGAAACAATAATGCTACGCATAATGACATTGTTGGCTCTCGTGGCAACATAAAAAATATTCAACACTTTGTTTCTGCAGAAGAAACCTCCGCTGCAGATAATATCAGTGATACTTTGTTGCCAACAAATGCTAATCTGCATACTACTAGTTTGGAGGGAGCTAATACTAGTGTTGTTGCTCCTAATTTGACTGACACGCCCCCTCCGAACCAATTAGCCTTGACAAAAACTGTTATTAATCCAGGAGCCAGACCAAAAGATTCCAGTGTTGTGGTTCCTTTGGATTCCTCGTCAAAAAACTCTTTACCATACCCAGTAAAGCAAAGGTTTCAGAACAGAGGACGGTCTACGAGTCGAGGCCCAAGGAAAAGGAAGCTATCTGTGGACAGCTTCCAATCCACCGGACGAATGACGAAAAAGTGACTGGTTTATTGTATAATTATTCCGACTATAGTTTTTCTGATGCTGAAATTTCTCTTTTGAACCGCGGCTTGAATTTTATTCCAGCCTGTTCAGACACACTTACTAATGTTTTAATTACTTTAAGAATGTTTTGTAGACGGGTAGCTTTAAAAGTTTTCTTTAAAGATAAATCTGTTTTAAACACTCATGATACATCCACGGTTTTTAAAAGAAAAAGTACTTTTATACCTCAGCTACCCCAATGTGTCGAATGTTTTTTGCATATTTGTGAGCAAGATTTTTATGAACTATTTTCCATCAAAGTGAAACCCACATATTTTAACCTAAATCTAGATGAATTTAATTCCTTAAAACATTTAAAACAGATTGATAAAATTTCCATTAAACCTGCTGATAAGGGAGGAGGTATTGTGGCACTGAATAGGGCTGACTATAATACTAACATGTGCATAATGCTCACTGATGAGTTGACTTACACTAAAATTGATTTATGCAGAGTGATGACTATCATTAGAAGTGTACAAGATATATTCTATGACCTGCTCATCTGCAGGCAAATTAATGAAGATATGTATGGCTTTCTTTTGATTGATTATCCCACCATACCCATTATCAAAGGACTTCCGAAAATCCACAAAAATACCTTTCCCATCCCACTACGACCTATAGTATCAGGCGACCGCTGGATTACAGCACATGCTTCTTGTCTTGTAGAGTTTTTACTTAGACCAGTGGTGGATTCCTTTGATACCATTTTAAAAGATACCTATCACCTACTAGCGTGTTTGTCAGAAATACAACTGGATATTCAACACAATAATTATATCCTAATTACTTTAGATGTAAAGAACCTATTCACCTCAATTCCCAATGATTTGGGCATTGAGGCTATAAGAGATATTTTACAGTCTCATAACTCTTTTTCCAATGACAAACAGCTACTGGTATGCCAATTATTGGACGTTATACTAAACAATAATGTTTTTATGTTTTTAAATGAATACTATTTGCAGAAATGGGGGGTGGCGATGGGTACGCCATGTGCAAACACCTATTCCAACCTGGTTGTTTTGGCCTGGGAACGTACTCATCTGTTCACCCACCGCTTGTTCACTCAGATAATTACTTACAAACGTTTTGTGGACGATATTTTTATTATATGGAAAGGTACAGAGTCGGACTTTATACAAATGTGGAATTATCTTGAGAGCACTTCCACGTTTTTACGCTTTACCATGGAATGCTCCAACAAATCTATTAATTTTTTAGATGTTACATTAACTATTAATGATGATGGTACCATAACTTCTACTATTTATCGTAAACCTACATGGAGGAATACACTTTTATCTTTTGACAGTATGCACCCTAGGTATGTTTTTCCTGGCATCCTTAAAAGCCAATTCATTAGATTAAAAAGACTTTGCAAAGATGCACATCAACTACAATTGGAAGCGAACAACCTAGAGTTATTATTCAAGGAGAGAGGCTATGATTCAGATTTAGTTACAAAAATCAGAAATAATGTAATTGGCACTAGATTAACCAGTTATCAGAACGTAACTACTACTGATAACAGATACTCCACACGATCTAAGGACTATGTACCCATAATATTAAATTTTTCAAGTATTAGTAATGACATCAAGAAAGTCTTTTATAATAACTGGAAATTACTTATGGTAGATCCTTTTGTTAAACAATTAGTAGGGAATAAACCCTATTTTATGTTCACCAATAGTCTGAATCTTAAACAGCTACTGTGTAATGACAATATTAGTAGTGGTGGATTGAGCTTATCATCTATTAATAAGCAAGGTACATTTCCCTGCCATAATTGTAGGAGGTGCAGCTATATTTCAAAAGACATAGATTACAAACACCCTATCTTAAATTACAATTTTCATCCCAGGTTCTATGCCAACTGCTGCACTAAAAACCTTATTTATTTGGCTACATGCAAAAATTGCACATCGTTCTACATTGGTCTCACTAAAAGATGCCTGAAAGACAGAATTTATAACCATCTCTATGATATTCGTAAGAATAATGAACTCAATGCCCTAGCCAAGCACCTTATGGAACAGCCACATCATGGCTTTGTATTTAGGGTATTAGAAATCGTTACGCCTGGCAAAAGAGGCGGAGATAATTCATTACTCCTAAGAAATAAGGAGTTAAAATGGATATTGAGATTGGCTGCACACATTTCTCCTGGCATCAATAACCAAGTTTCTATTAAACCAGTCCTGGAATCTAGATAAACTTTTTTATACACAGTCTTATTAATGAACTATAGCCCAGACTTAACACCATGGTTATAAATATTCTGTCCTTCTTGTTCTCTTATTATGCATCCTGTTGAAAATTTTAATAAATTATCTAAATACATTTTTCATATATAAAGTTTTTTACAAAGTGTATATATCTGGTTTTAAATATGTGTATATTTATACTTTATTCATTCTATTATGTAAGGCATCACATCCCTCTCATTTGTCATATTTCAGTATCATACACAGCATTTTTCTTTATACATTTTATACTATTTATTAATCTATTTATTTATTTATTTATTTTCTGATTTATTCATTTATTTGTCTATTTACTTCATCCAAGTCCATATTTCATATACATTCTCATATATTTATTTATACATTTATATCATATATTATATTACATATATACATGCATTTCATATTACACTATTCAATCTCGAATAGGATATAATTCATACTTTTACTCATTCATATTTAATATGTATACACAATATTATTCTCACTGATTTAATGTTTAATATTTGTTAATGACTCCACCTAGGTTTTGATATCAGGTTTTAGAGTTTTTTATAAAATTTTTCTATCTATTTATTCATCAATTCATTTATTTATTTATTTATATATTGTTATATTTTACAACAAAATAATCTGCACTGTAAGACATTATAATACATTACATATACAATATGCAATAAGTCTTATGTGTAAATTCCCGTTGCAGATTATGTTACGTTAAATAAATATATATATTTTATAATATTTAGTACTTAAACATTCTAAATGTATTGAATGCTTTATGTGGGTTACCTGCTTTATGTTAGATTATTCACTTTATTTAGCTTCATTTAATCTAATTCTACTCTCAATGCTCATGAATATACTTGCCAACACTATTAATATAAAGATTTTCAGTATTTCGAAACTCATATTGAGCAATGGTTTTCACGTGAATACTTCAGCATCATTTATGTATTCAAGTCTTTTAAAATGACTGTAATATCTATAAATACCTTTTAAAGTTGGTATTGTATATTATTCTTTAATATATATTTTTTAAATTGATTAATTGGCTGAGTTGTTTGTTTTATTTTGGCCTTTTTAGATGCATTATTATATAAATAGATGGTTAGAGTTTTATTTGTACTGTCTGAAGAAGTGTGGTGGTGACCACGCGAAAGCGCTCACAATAAACGTTTTATTCTTACATTTTGGATTTTTCGTTATTCTACGAAGTGGATTTATGGTTCCTGTTTGAATGAATTCCTTGCTTCTTGCAATTTGTGATTTAATGCTGATTGAACTAGCGGAAGCTGTTGCCTTTTTAGTGCATTGTTGCTGAATTGTAGTGAGCTCTGGTTCACTTTGGACTCACTGCCTGTCTACTTTACTTCGTGGTGAGAGTACCTGGTTGCTTTTTCATTATAGAGAGTAACCTATAGCTTGCAAGGATATGAAATGGGATTTGCCTTTGGAAATCTGGACACAGAGAAAGCTCAGTTGCATTGTCCTATTTAACTAGCCTTGAGCTGAGTTTGCTGTTGGTATAGATTGCAACACCTCCACCTCTGTGCAGTAGGTAGCTTAAATGTGTGAAGACATTGTAGCACTGCACTACTGGAATGCTCTCTAAGGCTTTAAACCGTGTCTCAGTAACTGCACAGATGTTCGCATTCTCCAGAATAATTACAGCCTGGAGGGGAATAGAGTTTCTTCTTTAGGCTCCTGGCTTTGAGCAGTTACACCATTATTTTCTCCTTGGATTGATTTTGCTATATTGCAAGGTTTATCAGTTTGGCATTGCCTAAAAATGGCACTATGGAGATAGACAATATTCAAAAGCCTAGAGGGGAGAGGTGCAGACTATCCTTCGCAAAGCAACATGGTTTGTTGACCATATCCTCCCAAGCTGACAATTATTGTACCCCCTTGGAATGACACCAGAAACTAAGCCAATTATTGAAATCAATCATCTTTTGCTCATATTGTGGCATCACCCTTGGTGAAGGTAGAATGCTGTGCAATGCTAGGCACATACCAGTCTTTGACACATAGTGTGAGAGTTCCAGAATGTCTCTCTTCCTATAGTCCAGGCAGGTAGGTTTCAGGTCATTTACACCAACCTGGACTATGACTACGTCATACTGGTACTTATGGTCCAGTGACTTGAATGTGTATGTGATTTTCCAAATCCTGGCCACTGATAAACAACTGACCATGATTTTCTCCTTATTCAGCCTGGTGAGTGGGATATCTGTGCATCTCACAATGAAATATCATATGACTAAAATATTAGGTGTTACCATAAACCCTATAAGACAAGTCTGACTTCCCTGCTACCTATCCTAACCTAATATTTTTGCTTTACTCTTACTTCCTTTACTTCTTTCTTGAACTTACCTACTCTTTAGGCATAAAAAGGGTACCTGACCCACAGAAAATATTACCCCACATTCCCTACCTCCATCCTTAGTTGCTCACTTTATGTTCAGCCATCTGCTTGTTTCCTGCATTAATCTCTTCCCTATGCTATACAATTTACAACCTTTGATCTGGTCAAAATATAGAAAAAATACCCCTGAAACATGCCCAACCTGAGCATCCAAATCACTTATTGTTTCTGGATACACTGTGTGCAATGGGTCATGAGGAACACCACTGATGTCATCATTTATAACCAATGAGAACTGGGACTGCTATTGCATAGAAAAGAGCTGGGCTGCCATGTTCTATACGTCTTAACTATTAAGTACAGCCATTCTCATGCACTTCGTATATCGGCACTTGGCATGAGTTAAGTGTCATTGTGTGACAGTTTGCATACATTACATAGGGTACAAATCTCAAGTTTTAACTATTTGTACCTGCAATAAATTACAATGCCAACCATGCCTGTGGATGATTTGTTAGATATGTTAGATGTCCTGAGGGGTTGTTGTTGGCTCTCTTGTGTTTATCCAGTAACTGCTGTATGTTTCCCTGATGCTGCTTGTCTCTCCATTTCTGTAGCTCAACCTATCAATGAAGTGCTTACCACATTATAAGTTAGGAGGACAGTGGATTAAAGTCCCTTCTGGGTTGTCTGCTTTCTTTCTTTATTGTATGTAACCACCACACATTGTATGCTTTCCTGATGAGACTTGTCTTAGTGCTTCTGTAGTTCAGCCAGTTACATAAGTGCTTTACACACTATAAGTATGGAGGATTGTGGGTTTACATCCCACAGAAATCCTGTGTAGGTACATCATTGTTACAGACGAGTACTTATTTTCAGACATTTGCATTATAGTATTGTGGAGTGGTCAGACACTGCTGATGCGGTAGCTGCTTTGGTTGATAAATTCATACTTTGCTCTACCTCACATATTATGTGTTGTTTTAAATATTTTTCTTTATTAAGTTGACATTTACATCTATGTGTTTCATACCCCCATATTGACTGTTTTTGACATCCCTGATTGTGTAACCAATTCCCTTTGTGGTCTTATCTATGTTATATGTTTGTTTATGTCATCCTTCTACCTACACCACACTCCTACCTTTAATCTTAGTTCCTTTACTGCCTTCCACAAATTATATTCACTGCACATATATCTATAGCTATTTTTATGGGACTGGATAACATCTCAGCCTGCCTATTAAATTGTCTAAAACAGGACCTAGCAGAACCAATTGGCACTCTCTTCAACCACAGTCTAAGTAATGGCAGAGTGGAAAACAACAACAGTAATTCCTTGGCACAAAGGGGGTCCATCAACCAACCCTGGGAACTATATACCCATAAGTCTAACCAGCCTTATCTGCAAGGGCATGGAGAGAATCATCATGGACCTTATCCACAAAGACATAGGTGATCTTTATACTCTTAACCCAACCCAGTTTGGCTTCATTAAGGGTAGATCATGCTTATTAAACCTGGAGATCTTCTTTGAGAATGTCACCAAAGCCCTGGATGAAGGCAAAACAGTTCATACAGCCTGTCTTCACTTAGCCAAGGCTTTAGACACAATCCCCAACTCAGGCTTCATTGAGAACCTCATCCAGCTAGGAATTAAACCATATATCACTAGATGGGTAGCCAACTGGCTCACAGACAGAACGCATACAGTCAAAGTTGGGGATTCCACATCTACTAGCAGACCAGTTACCAGTGGTGTACCACAATGTTTTGTGCTGGGCCCCCTAATGTTTGGAATCTATCTCTCAGAATTCCAGGTGAAAATAGATGGCCTATGGCTTACCAAGTTCACCAATGACTGCAAACTGGATGCAGTCATTGAGTCCTCCAACGATGTTGACATACTACAAAAAAGGCTTACACAGACAAATGATCGGTGCCAAAGCCACAGACTTAAACTAAATGCAAAAAAATGCATTATCATCCTTTTTGGCAAATGTGAAGTCCCTGCAGATTACAATATTAACAGTAGCACAAACCCTGTGGTGAAAGATTTAGAAACACAGGTTGATAGCAACCTTAACTTCGATCACCATGTGTCCACAGTGGTAAGGAAGGTCTTCTATGTTCCTCATCTCATAAGTAAGGGCATTGCATCCAGATCTAAGGATGTTATAGCTCCCCTGTACTCATCCCTCATCAGGCCACTAATAGAGTATAATGCTCCCTTCTGTATGTACCTCACCAGACACCTGCAGCAGCTGGAGAGACCTCAGAGGTTTCTCACCAAGAAAATTCATGGCCTTCAATCCAAAACCTACATGGACAGACTGAAGGCTCTGTCACTGTACTCTGTATCTTGCAGGCTGCTGAGAGGTGACTTGTGCCTACAGAGCAGTCTTGGACCCTGCCCTAATGGAAATGGTGCACATCCACAAGTCAAATGGGACAAGATTTACTCACTCTAGGGATCTTAACCTAGCTTATGACATTAACAGGACATGCTGGAGAGACAGATATGTCTCCCTGAGATTGACACTCCTCTGGAACAAACTCCCAATTCACGCAAAACTGAGCTCCTTGATGACCCTCTTTAAGTATCAGAGACCATACATTTACCCTAGGGATGTCACTTATGTCCCTCTTGGATATGGGCAGACAGTGCTGATCATAGACTTGCGCTGCAAATATAAATCACAAAACTTGGTCAATAAGGGAACAAGGGTATAACATGCCTAGGCTTATAAAGGACCTAGGGCCAATAGCCTTTTAACCTTTTATGAACCTATGAAGTACAACTGTTATGGAATGATAATCTATTCAGATGACAGCATCAGTCTTCAGTACAGCCTATCCAAATGAAATGCAGAATAAACTCTTGTAATAGGAAACATCTACACATGAACATAGCAGATGTGGGTGACAACACTGTTAACATATACACTGACTGTAAGCAGCGATGTTTGGATTTTAAATATATAGCTAGCATCACAGGCTAATAAAGGTTTGCTGAAAAACAAGCACAAATCAGATTTATTTGACAGCTGTGACACTGCACATTGCAATGGATTACATCATGTTTCTGCAAAAAAGTGGTTGGACAGCACAAGCACACTGTGTAGATATACCTTATATATATATATATATATATATATATATATATATATATATATATATATATATATACTGTCAGCCTATTCTGCACATTAAGAAGAAAATCAACACACTCACAGATGCCAGTCAGTCATTCCTATATTTGAACTCCCTATCACTCTACTGAAACAATCTGCAAACAAGCGTACTATACGCACACACCACAGGAGAAGTTTGAATCCATGTGAGCTACACTGCATCTTTGAATGGATGACATCAGCTGTGTCAAACAAAGGAGGTATATGTGCAAAAATAACTTCTACAGCTATGTGGAATTCTAAATGTTGTCAACACTAAGAGGTGTAAGACACTCCTGCATTCATTTACATTCATACATACATACACACACACACACACACACACACACACACACACACACACACACACACACACACACACACACACACACTCAGGAGAGTCTCACAGCTGTATTCAAGCTCCCTACATAACAAATGATGCAACCTACACACCTACTACATTATGCACACATGCCACAGGAGACATCTGACTCCATATGAGCCATGCTGCATCTTGGAAAGGATGACATTAGCTGTGTCATGCAAAGGAGATGTGTGCACAGAAATAACTTCTACATCTATGTGGAACTATAAATGTTGTCAGTACTAAGATGTGTAAGATACTGCTGCATCCATTTATATTCACACACAAATGCACAGTCAGGAGAGTCGTACTGATGTATTTGAACTCCCTACCTATCTACTGACATAATCTAGACACAAGTATATTATATGCATGCACCACAAGAGAGGACTGACTTTAGTGGTGTGAGAGTGCATTATTGAAATGATGACCTCATCAGTGTGTTGCAGACAGTGTTTGTGTACAGAGTGAAAAAGGGATGTGGGCTTAATCTGGCAATTTCAATGTTTCTCCAGAGTGGGAGACAAATGAGCAAGGCTGTTGAATTACTCATTCAGTGATGCTTTGGCCCCAGCTTCACACACACACATTGATTGTTGTGAAATTTAACCCCCCTGCCTATCTAATCATACAGTCTAGAGGACATAGTACAACCCAAGCACCATCACAGAAGTCTGACTTTTATTGAGTGATGGTGCACTTTGTAGAGGATAACATCAGTGCTGTGTTGCAGGGAAGTTGATGTTGGGAAAAGGGTCTGAAATTGATATGGACTCACACTGCAGTGTAAAATTGACTCCAGGCTACTATTTTATTGAGGTCAGCAGAATGTCCGTTCATTTTTACACAACTTCATATACATGCACAATTGATTCCTTTAGGATTAGAACCCCCTACCGACAGTGCCACTGCAGAAATGTGATATTTATAATGTAAGAATCTACTTTACAAAGGATGACATCACCATTGTGTTGCAGAGAAGATGATGTTGGGAGAAAGGTCTGACATTGATTTGACTCACCCTTCAGTGTAACAGCGACTCCAGGCTACTACTTTATTGAGGCCAGTGGTAGTTAAGGTCATATTTATACAACTCGATACATATATGCACAAGTTGACTACTGTGAGACTAGAACCCCCTACCTATTTATTTACACAACCTAGAAGGTACAGTACTTACTGTAATGCCACCACAGAAGTCTGCCTTTTAATGAGCGAAAGTGTACTTTATAGAGGATGACATCAGTGTTGTGTTGCAGAAAAAATTATGTTGGGAGGCAGGACTGACACTGAAGTGGACTCAACCAGCAGTGTAAAAGTTTATCCAGGCTACTAATTTATTAAGGCCAGTAATTAAGGTCATATTTATACAACTGCATACACACACAAGTTGAATGCTGTGAGATTAGAATCCCCTACCTATATATTTATACACTCTAGAGGACACAGTTCTTACAGAAGTCTGACTTTTTCAGTCTAATAGTGCAATATGGATAGGACTACCTTCTCATTCTGTGTCAGAGAAGGTATTGTGATGTTGAAGGTTTTATGCAAAGCCATATTTGTTCATATGAAGGAGTAAGTGCAATGTTATGATTAATAATTAATACTTACTGCTGACTTAGGTCAGCTATGCTATCATTAATGAATATTGCAAAACTGAACTGAGAATGACATGTACCTGTGTTATGTAGATGAGACACACACATTTGTGAAACACAGGGTGGGCAATGAAGCATTAACAGATCATAAGGTTATGATGATGGTATGTAAACCTTAATGAATGGTACTGATGTTAGCAATGGTTGTGCTCATGCATGGGTAATTGGGACTGTCAATATCAAGTAATATTTAATGTTCCAAAGCAGGAGGGATAAATAATGTTGAAATATATATATATGCCAAGGCTGTATGTGGTTGTGTATCATTTATAAGTGTCAGTGCTGCAGTGCAGACCCAACTGTCCAGAATGAAGTGGTTAGTTAACTACACAGTTCACTGTATTTCATATACGTACATTAAGCAATTTCCATGTAATAAAGTAATATAATCCAGTAACAATATTTATTTTTGTTTAAAATCTCCTCCTAAAGTGCAATGCTTTCCATGTAATAAAGTAATATAATCCAGTAACAATACTTATTTTTGTTTAAAATCTCCTCCTAAAGTGCAATGCTGAAAAAACTATTTGCACGGATGTCAGCAAAGTGTTAGTGCATGCATGATTATACTTTGATGTGTTGAGCTCAGAGTGTGAAGTTTTATTATTTAGTGGTGTTCAGTGATACTCTCTGTCAACCTTTGCAAAACTAGGAATCAAAGAGGAAATGTTTTTATTTATAACAGATCTGTTTTATTTTAACATGTTGCATGCATGTGCTTTGTATGTTATATTATAACTTTTCATGTTAGGACCAAAGCTCAGTTCAAAAATTAAGTGTTGTACTTGGCTTCTCCATTTGTGCAATGTTAGGCTGTGAACAAACAAAGTTTCCTGCTGAAAGAAAAAGTGAAAAAATGTATTTGCTTTGCCTTCTGTAGAACAAATTAGTGGAGATGTGCTGCCGTCAGCACTTTGGACGGTACTTAGTGGAGAAAATCCATCTATCAAGCTCACTTTCTCTGTGGCATATGGTGTAAGCTCACTGAGCTAAATGAAAAAGTAGAGATGAAGCAGGGTGTGACTTCAGTATACAGATAATTTTACAAAGGGTGCCAGAATGTGATTATTATAATTCATTTTTATCATGACTTTAAGAATACATAGGAATGACTATCATAAATACGTTGCCTGGCCAAATTGCATCGACAATAGCTACTGAAATAATCTTTTGTACCTGCTACATGAGACATGCTTCAAGGGAAGTCACAAGTTAATCGGGCATAAAATGTGGTATAAGGCAAAAACACACCACATTTTGCAATCACACTTAAAATGCCATTTAGCATCACATACTACAGTTGCTCATTCTGCAAATGCTGAGGACTACAACTGATAAGAGAGAAAGGGCTTATTCAGATATATAGGCAACAGACTGACATAAAAGATACACAAAACAGGCAATAAGAATTTCACCTAATGCTGGATTTGTACTATTGTCGAGAAGAAAAATGAAGTTTACAGACTCATTATCTCAGCACCCCACCAAGGAAATCCTTCTTCATACATGTGAAACTCACACCTTAGAAGAGACAGTGATAACCTATTATCCAATGAAAGATGTAGGTATTATTATTCAGCAAACTAATGACAGTATAAAAACACCATGAGAGAACATTTACACCCATAAGCATAATGAACATAATGAATATTCAACAGCACAAAGTGGTGAGAGAGAAGCGGTGAAGACAGACAGATGTACAGACTTCTATGAAAGTGTTATGAGTCATTAATGCACATCTTTGTGGTGTGTCCTCAGTTTTTAACTGTCATACTCTGTATCAGTAACTGACTCTGGGGTTCAAAAATTAAAACCTGATAAAGACATGAGTAAGAATAAGGGTGGTTTATGGGCAAGGATGTGCTGTCAAATGCCTAACTGGATAAAAGTCAGATATGTGTCAGGAAACATATCATAGAGGTACAACATCACAGTATGAAATAATGTGACTTACATCAGGAATCAAACCCTTGATGCTATGTTCAAAAGTGAATCTTCAGAGAAGTGACTTATGATAACACTCCATAGAGGATGCTGCAGTTGTCTACATCCAATAGTCAAAGAACTGTTGGAGTAACTGTTGCCAATGATTTCCTTTACTCTGTATTCTGATAGCTTAGCATGTTTAAGCACCTTGTGCAAAAATAACTGGACTACTTTGGGTAATGGCAAAAACTGACCAGGTTTTGTCATAGGACATAACCAGCTATTCACTGTCACTCAGCATTGGTGTGCTATGCCAACATTCACACAAATGCTGTAGGAAACTAAGTGGAGGCTTTCTTATGGTCTATTTCTGGCCATATGTGTTTTGTGTGAGTCTATTTTTTGATCAGATTAAACACTTGAAAATTGGGTTGTCAGGAAAGTAGTGAAATGTGGGCAAGCAGAGGGGAGGACAAAGGAGAAAGAATAGAGGAATTTTCAAGAAGGTAGTTGGAGAGAATCATAGCTATCCACTTCTTCACAATGTAAATGTAGAAGAGTAGACAAAATTTGCTGAATTTGGACTGTCACCACACCAAGGGTAGGTGACAACAATAGGATAATGGTGTACAGCAAATTGTAATCAAGTGTGTCAAGAAGACACATGGGTGGAGAGCAATGTATGAGTTGTTATTTTCTTGTGAGACAGGTGCCCATTTTTTTACTTTTTTCTTTATTTTTTTTACTGTCAAAGAGAAAGGAATGTCAGGGAAGGGACTTGGGAATGTGAGGGCTAAGAAGGAAGATTAAGTGAGGAAGTAGGTGCAGAAATACAGGACAAACGAAATAGACAATGATGGTGATGGACACAAAAGGTTGGGAGGCACCATGGTTGGGGATAGGAAGGGGACATTGGAACCACACCCAAATCAAGCTTGAGAACAGTGAAAATCTAATCCTCACCCTCAGTTCTGTCATTGTTATCTCCTGTCTGAGCTTCCTGTGTCAATGCTTGATGTGGCATCATCTTGGCAATATGACAAAGCACCATTTCTCACTACCAATTTGGGCATCAAGGCCACTTTCCACTATATCTTCCATCAGCCCTGTCAGCTCTTGGCAGGTGAAAAAGCACCCCCTGCACTGCTACTACTCCTCATGGAGGGTACCAGTGCACTGACTGCCGAGGCACAACTGCCTGATGCAGATGGGGCAAGTAGGGCAGGGGTTGTGGATGTAGTGCTGACAGCATGGAACTCTGTATTGCCAGGTGCCAGTGCTGCTACCTGTGTAGGGATGGTGGGTCGATCTGCACTGGTTGGTCTACCTCTCTGTGCTGTGTGTCAGTTTTTGTAAGCTGAAATGTATGACAACAGAATATTTTTAAGCCATATAAAATATTCTCCCCAGAAAAAAATGAGAGATAAAGAGTGGGAAGAGCCAAAAAATGGAAGAGAATTAGATCCATGTCATATGACATGACTATATAATTTCAGAAAATACACAGTTATGATTATCTAGTCTATACACCTTTGACACATCCAGGTATGATGGGAAGGTCTTACTCTGTTGCAGCATTAATCAGTTGCACTGCTATGATATCATAAAAACAACTATTTATTTCACTATTGCCATATCACATACAATTAGAATCATTATTAGGCCTACAGTAAGATCTGATACATATGTACTCCATGCCTCTCTGAGACTAGTTAACCTCTCTTAATCCATCTCTCTGTTCACTGCAATGTCTTCAGCAGCTGTGCAATAGAGAAGACATGAAGAGACATGAAAACATATTGAATAACTGTCTTAAATGTGTCCTGCATTCTGTATAATTTATTGATGGGTCAATATACTTAGGGATATCAGCAGTTCTAAACTCATCCTCCCATCAGCTAAGGAGGTCTTTCATGAGCCGTTTCAGGTCACTGTAGTAGTGAATGCAATTCTGTCCAGTGAGTGGGATGCCAGTTGCACTGGAGACAGCATTGACTAATCTGTTCCAAGCTTCAGTCTTATACTGAGACACAGTATAGTCTACCTGCAGTAGCCTATGACTGCAATACTTCATGAGGAGTGCCACAAAATCCTGGACTGCTCAACACCCCAGCTCTGTGCTCTAGATTCATTACCATCATCTCATATGCCAGTCATCCCTGCAGAAGTCAAGCAGCAATTCTGTGTCTGAATTGTTGCAAAATTCCAATTGCACATTTAACAGCTAGTGTGCAAATATGCACAACCATGTCAACTGCATTTGTATGATGAAAAGCACAGAGAAGCATTGACAAAGAGGAAGATATTTCATCAAACAACAATGAAGGTGTGAGATTTGCCATGTGTGATGTTTTTCAGATGGTCAGCACTCACAAACTTAATTGCTTGGCTTGTTATCCTTGGTGTTTTGGAGGTTAAATATGGTGACTTGGCAAATAACTTCCTAGAAATGCACACTGCAAAAGTTAGTTGACCAATGTGGGAATCAAACCTAAGGAATAAATAATGCATACATTTCAAGCAAGATGACTGAAATATATTTGAAAGAGTATGTAAACAGTATAATGTTGGCCAAGGGCTCTGGGTACAGTTCCTGCTCCTTAGTCCGTGGTAAAGCGGTAACTGCTGTTCTAAATTGTCTGATATCGATTGTTTAAACTATGAAAAAGTAAAGTCATGTTTACTTGAATGTTTTAAGTTAACACCTGAAGCTTACAGAAAAAATTTTCCCGAGCATAGACACAAGGCAGATGAAAGTGTGTGTGATTATATCACTGAGTTAAGCACTTATTTTTATAGGTGAGTGAGTGGGTGTCAGGTCACCAGTTTTGAAGGACAGGCAGCCCTTTTGGTGAGGGAACAAGCCCTTAGCATTTGTCTGAGGACATGAGAATCTGGTTGGCAGACCAAGAATGCAACTCTGGAGATCAGCTGGTGAAGAAAGGGGATCTCTACTTAGCAAGCAGGACATCACTGCACAGGAAGAAGATACCCAGTGCTGTACATGGATATAAGTGAAGCCATCATGGGCAGCCTAAACTACCCCAACAGTGTCCACAAGTAACAGGTGAAGTGACAAGTTCAGGTACACACCTAGAATCAAGGTTTAAATGATTTAAATGTAACCAGTGGGGCCATCTATCATATAGATGTCCAAGGAGGCAAGGTGGGGAATAAAAGGTGGGGGAGCCAGCAAGTGGGAATAACAGCATGCCAGTGGTAAGTTGTCTGGAGACAACAGGGGTACCAAACTATTAAAATAGGTTTAGTGGATGGAAAACAGCCCATTGTTAAGAGAGATATAGCCTATGACATAACCATTGTGAAGCATGCAGTGGTTAAAGAAGAGCAGTACTTGCTTGGGCAGTCCACTCCAGTCAGAGCTTTAAGAGGCACCCAATTACAAATGCATTTGGTCAGAGTTCACCCTGTAGCAGTGATCCTGAAGGTGAGCCACAGCTGCTGGTAGGTACTGATGTTCCCTTGGACAGAGTGACTGCAAGGGCAGAGGTGAGTGGTAGTACCCAGGCTGACAGTGAGGCACCACTATCAGAGGATACCAGACTTCCTGAGGAAGAGGAGCTGGGAAGAGTCACAAAAGTAAAGCTGAGACAGGCTCAGCTCTCAGACTCTACACTAAGAGGCTTGAGGGAGGTAGCTAGGGATGCACCTGATTCTCAAGGAAAAGGGGAGTCTGTGTACTGGAACAAATGATTAATGTAAAGACAGTGGACTCCTGAGTGAGGGCTACATTATGACATCACATCACAATACCTTCTCTGACACAGAATGAGAAGGTAGTCATATCCATATTGCACTATTAGACTGAAAAAGTCAGACTTCTGTAAGAACTGTGTCCTCTAGAGTGTATAAATATATAGGTAGGGTATTCTAATCTCACAGCATTCAACTTGTGTGTGTATGCAGTTGTATAAATATGACCTTAATTACTGGCCTTAATAAATTAGTAGCCTGGATAAACTTTTACACTGCTGGTTGAGTCCACTTCAATGTCAGTCCTGCCTCCCAACATAATTTTTTCTGCAACACAACACTGATGTCATCCTCTATAAAGTACACTTTCGCTCATTAAAAGGCAGACTTCTGTGGTGGCATTACAGTAAGTACTGTGCCTTCTAGGTTGTGTAAATAAATAGGTAGGGGGTTCTAGTCTCACAGCAGTCAACTTGTGCATATATGTATCGAGTTGTATAAATATGACCTTAACTACCACTGGCCTCAATAAAGTAGTAGCCTGGAGTCGCTGTTACACTGAAGGGTGAGTCAAATCAATGTCAGATCATTCTCCCAACATCATCTTCTCTGCAACACAATGGTGATGTCATCCTCTGTAAAGTAGATTCTTACACTATAAATATCACATTTCTGCAGTGGCACTGTCAGTAGGGGGTTCTAATCCTAAAGGAATCAATTGTGCATGTATATGAAGTTGTGTAAAAATGAACGGACATTCTGCTGACCTTAATAAAATAGTAGCCTGGAGTCAATTTTACACTGCAGTGTGAGTCCATATCAATTTCAGACCCTTTTCCCAACATCAACTTTCCTGCAACACAGCACTGATGTTATCCTCTACAAAGTGCACCATCACTCAATAAAAGTCAGACTTCTGTGATGGTGCTTGGGTTGTACTATGTCCTCTAGACTGTATGATTAGATAGGTAGTGCTTAGAGCCTACTGTCTGGCACTTCTAGCCATAGCCCATGACATTCCTTTTGCTGATCATATGGGTATAAAGCATACCAAGAGACATATTATGCCGAACTTTTATTGGACTGGGATTGCAAAAGATGTAACAGGGTACTGCAGGACCTGTGAGCAGTGCTGAAAAGTAGACAAGGCAGGAGACATGGTCAAAGCTCCTTTGACGCTTTTGCCTGTGATTGAGGAGCCACTTCAGAGGATAGCTATGGATATTGTGGGCCTCTGAGTATCCCAGGTTCCACAGGGAAGACATATATCCTAGTGGTAGTTGATTATGCTACCAGATACCCTGAGGCGGTGGCTCTGTCCTCCATAGAGGCAGAGAAAGTGGCAAATGCTTTACTAGAGATTTTCAGCCTGTAGGTTTCCCCAAGAGAAATACTAACTGACAGAGGTTCCAATTTCATGTCAGACTTGCTGGCTTGTCTGTAGAAGCACTGTGTGATGAAGCACCTAAAGACCACCCCTTACTATCTGCAGACTAATGGTCTTGTGGAGAGGTAAAACTCTACACTAAAGACCATGCTATGTGCATTTACAGGCCAATTTGAGAGAGTGGGACAAATATTTGCCCCACCTGCTGTTTGCATACAGAGAGTAACCCCAGGAATCCACAGGTTTTTCACCCTTTGTGTTGCTGTATAGGCATAGGGTGAGGGGGCCTTTAGATTTGATTTGTGATGAATGGGAGGGTCAGTGTGACTCCCACAAGGAGTCTGTTATGACATATGTCCTAAACTTCAAGACAATGTTTAGGGAGCTCATGAGCTTGACCCAGAAGAACCTAGCAGGAGCCCAGCAGCATAAAAACATATGTTATGACAAGGATGCTATAGCCATAGAATATGCTGTGGGGCAGCAGTTTATGGTTGTCAATCCTGTCAGACACAATAAGCTGCAGGCAGGTTGGGAGGGGCCCTTCAACATTGTAAGAAAGGTCAGTAATGTTAACTACATGGTAGAACTGCTAGGCAGGAGGCAGGGGCACAAATGGTACCATGTTAACATGATGAAACCTTACCATTATTTATTTATTTATTTTATTTTAACATTATTTTACCAGGATAAATCCAACTGGACACAAAGTGTCCATTTTCAGTGGAGTCCTGGGGAGAAAAGCTCCAAGGTAGTTAACAGAGTGCATACATGATTTAGATAACAATAAAAAACTGGTATACAAGGTAAGAGAAACAAGGAAGTACAAGAACAATTTTGTAAAACAAAAGATACTCAAACAATAAGATACTCAGGAGTAGAACCCCTATTTGCAATATTTACAAAAAAAAGTACATATCAGGTGAGTATATCAGGTAAGAATATAGTGTATGCAATGGGCACATACAGCAGGTCACTTAAATGGAGTAGTGGGTCTTCAAAGGGGGTCTTTGCAATTGCAAAGAGGATTAGCATTGAGGTGTGAATTAAGAAAGCCCTTGAAGGTGCTTGTGTGACTTTGTAGCCTGGGTTCAGGTGGGAGGCTGTTCCATACTTTAGCCACATCATAAGAGAATAGAGCCTCCCCAGTGCTGTTATTGCATGGTTTGATTTCAATCAGGTTTTTGTTACATGAACGTAGTTCCCTTTTGGGGTTGTGAAAGTTTCGTATGTCATCTAGGGCAGGGCTCTTCCCCGGATGAAAAAGAATTTGATGGGCTATGATCAGTTGGTGGTAGCGTAAGAGGTTTGGAAATTCTAACCAGTGCTGTTTAATTAGGGATTGGCAGTGATGGGAATGTGATCTATTATTGGCAGCGAACCTAGCTATTTTATTGTAGCATGTGGAGAGCTTGTTTAGGTTAGTTTTGTTAATGGTGGTGAGGACTGGAGAGGCATATAGTAGTGTTGATAAGAGATGAGTTCTGGCTATTGTTGTTCTAGTTTCGGGGGTTAGGAAGAGTATGCAATGATATAGGCAACCAAGTTTTTTATGGACGTTAGAGATAGTTTGGGATACATGCTTGTTGAATTTAAGTTGTTGATCAATAGTGATGCCTAAGAGTTTGGCCTCAGTTACTGGGGTGATGAGGGTGACATTGGTTGACATGATGGTAAAGGTGGTGGAGGAGTGATTGATTGGATGGAATAGTATTAGCTGTGTTTTTGGGGGTTTAGTATTAGCTGGTAGTTGTTTAGCCAGTTCTCTGCCTCAGTGAAGGATTCCTGGGCTTTACTTTGTAGTAATTGGATGTTTGGTGCTGAGCAGATTAGAGTAGTGTCATCCGCATACTGGACAATGTTGGCTTTAGTGGTAGCTAGGTGGAGATTATTTGTAAATATGTTGAAGAGAAGGGGACCAAGGATTGAACCTTGTGGGACACCACATGTGACAGGGAGTGGGGGGATAGGGAGTTGCCCCATTTGACAAATTGTGACTGGTTGTTTAGGTAACTGTTAAACCATTTTAGGGTGGAGTCATCGAGGTTGAGTTCTGCTAGGCAGGTGAGGAGTTTGCTATGGGAAACTATTAAATGCCTTGGATAGGTCTAAGAAGGTGGCAGATACCATCTTGCCTTGGTTCCTATGCGAGTTTATGGTATTGGAGAAGTTAATTAGAGCAGTGTTTGTGCTATGGGAAGGCCTGAATCCATGTTGGGTTTTAGTTAGAAGGTTGTTAGTTAACAGATGGGTAAGGATTTGGTGGTGGATACATTTTTCTAGAATTTTTGAGAGGAGTGATAGGATAGCAATGGGGCGGTAGTTGGAGAGGTCAGTAGATGGACCTCCCTTGTGAAGAGGGATGATATATGAGGTTTTCCATAATGAAGGAATGGAATGCAAGGAGATAGATCTGTTAATGAGTAGGGAGATGGGGTACGCAATGGCCTTGTATGCAATTTGGAGATATTGAGCTGGGAGACTGTCAGCAGCTAGGGTGGTAGGTTTGAGTTTAGCTAAGAGATTTTGAATGGTTGTAATTGGAACTGGGTTAAAAGTGAAGGGGTGGAGTTAGTCTGGTAGTTTAAGGGTTGATGTTGGGTCATGGGTGATATTGCACTTAGCAGGTTCAGTATTGAAGAGGTAAGTAGTTATTAAGTAGTTATTAAAACTAGAGGCTATGTATGGATCAGTACCTGTGATATCTGGGGGTGTTGTGGTGGCTTTACCAGGCTGGAGGATGTTGTTCACTGCAGCCCAGAATTTCTGTGGGTTGTTGTTATGTTTACGTTGTAAAATTTTGATATCATGCAGTCCATGATATGTTAAACAGGATCTGAACACCCTTCTTCTCCTTGGATGAGGTCTGTCATCATCATCAGCAACATAGATTCAAGCCTGTTTCACATACACATACAAGAGAGCTGCAGCAGCCCCTAACACTGCTTTTTATTTCTAAGTGTGATGATGGCTGTATTTCAGTAGGTTTTGGAATTCATGGTAAAGGGCTACATCATCTCTACAGAGTTAATTTATAGCTCCTTGAATGGCTGTGCCATCTTGGATTGATTAATTAGCATGTAATTTGGTTTACTATCACAAGTCTGACAGTTAGTTTACCGTGGTTCAAACAGTCAAGGGTACAGGTGCAAAATTTAAAAATTCCGAGATGAAATGACATCACCTCCAGGCACAGCTTGCATTTGTGATTTTGAGCGCTGCTATTTACAGTGAAACATACTACAGCAGGGATCAGGAAAATTACCCTTTTCCACACAGTAGTGCAATCTTGGAGTTGGAATATATAATTAGCAGGGCTTGCCCCATGCAAAACATGTGTAGGACATCTCTGGACATCAAGTTGGGCAATGACAATAATGCTGAAGTTGACATTCTCAATATTATTGCATTCAGTGGGGTGAGGACTCACTGAATGTATTTTCATTCATTCGGTTCGAGTAAGTCATTACTCAAACAAGAGATTCCCAGAATTTTGATTGAAAACTATGTAATTCAGCTCATTATGTTTTCATTAGCATACTCTGCTGTTTAGGCAGCTCTACATAATGTGTAGAACCATTTACTGAATTCAAAATAGCATGCTATATTATGCATGATGCACACATGATAGCAGCACGGCAGCATGGAAGTCAGCTTTTCATGAATCTGGACCAATGTTTTTTTTTCTTTTTGTTTATTTATGCATATACCAAGGTTATTGCTTCTGCAGTGTAACATTTCAACATTTGCGTTATCAATATTTTATTGTCAAAGTTAGTGATGTCATCATTTGGGTCTGTTGATCTTACTGAGTAGACCCATACATTACAAAAAATAGATGAGCACATATGCTTCATGACCCTTTGGGGCTGCCATATGCCTTCTTTCTTCTGCCACAACTGTTAGTATGAGATTATGCAGAGCATCTTTGGGGTCTGTGTTCAGCAAACAAGCTTTTCATGCAGTCTTTGGTGTATCCACAGCCAGTAGTTTTAGCAAGATATTCATCATGCACACTTGCCTGGCTACATTCATTGTTAATAAGCATCAGGGCTTATCCATTCAAGTACAGTAAAAAGAGGAGGGCTGGCCTCGATTATGAGCACAGTGTTTCTGAATCCCAAACCATGTTTTACATTATTATTTCTTAAAAATTTTTTTTTTTTAGTTCTATAAAGCCTATTTTTTTAATTGTACGATATTGTATGCAGTTTTCAATCTTTGTAAATTGTACAGTAATATTTTGATGCATGTTTTTGTTTTTCTACTGTAAATTCTGCATTCTTCTACTTACATATTGCTTTTTATTTATTTATTAATATTTTTTTCTGGAGTTTTTCTCCCTGGGCCTTAGGTGAAATGTTTTTTAGCCCTGTCATTCTTTCATAGTCAGCAAATGCATATAAATACATACATAAGTAAATAAATAAACAAATAAATACTTCCACTGAACACTAACCCATTACACTAAAACTGGAAGGGTTTTACCATTATTCTAAAGCAGTGCTTCCAGTTTAAATATATTGAAACAATGCAGAAACAATTACATAAAATATCAGCATAGCTGTCTCATAACCAAAAGTGCAATGAGCAAATGATCTGCAAAATGAGCAGAAGTTTGATAATAGCTGAGGCCAGTTATTTAATGAAAAAGTTATAATAGTTCAAATGGTCAAAGATAACAAGCTGCTCAGCTCCTCAGATAACCTCTTAATGGCAAACAGCTGTTTAAGTCAGTTCTGAGGCAAAAACCCATTCAGGAGTTAGTAAATAGTCAGGAAGACCTTAGAAAAATCTAAACTTCAGAAATAAAACTTCAAATACAACACAAATCTCCTCCAGATCTCCAGACTGTCCCACATTTGGAAGAATGCTCCTGTTTTCTGGCCTGATTTACCTAAGATGTACCTTGTAATGTTTCTATGGCAGCATAGCACCTATCCAAATATCCTATGACCAGTTTGCTTCCAGGACAATGCCAGAACAATGTCAAAATTCACTGGAAATCCTCCATGGCCAGGATTTACAAAGGTATGCCACATGCCTGAGCAAGGATTCTGCAGCTTAACAGTAATAGGCAGCAATGTAAAGCAGCCATGAAGATGCAAGCAGCAGCCAGCTAGCTGTGCCATGATGTTCAAACTGGTACAAGGCTAGAAAGCTGTTAGCCGAAGTGGAGCAGACTAAACAGTATGTTTGTGGGGAGTGGTAGTAGTCACACATCAGTGAGCCCAGATTTCATGACATTTGAAGGCAGTAAGTAGCATGACCTTAAAACCAAAAATGGAAAAAAATGGACCAAATGACTTCCACACATTTTATTAAAATAAATTAAACCACAAAAAACAGCTAAGCACTTTTGTCCAGACAATATTCGAACTCTGATGAAGTCCTAAAATTATTGTCTAGATGAAAGTGCTTCATTGTTTTTTGTGGTTTAACTTGTTTTAATAAAGTGTGCGGAAGTCATTTTGTCTGTTTTTGCTCTGTTTTTATTTTTTTTGTTCAGTGATGGTGTTATAGGTACCATGATCTAGCTTATGGTGAAGCAGGTTGTCACAAGTGCCAACATTTACAGTTTTGCAGCATATTGCAAACAGCTGCTGTCTGGTACCTAGTTACCTGGACACTTTCTGATTACACAGAAGTGGAGGAAAGAGGAATAAAGGACAATAGGAAATGGGAGCATACAGAATGAAGATATACTTACACAGACGAGGCAGGGATAGCAAAGAAAAAATAGAGTAGGGAAAAGCAAGACATATATGATTAGATAGACAGATAGATAGATAGATAGATAGATAGATAGATAGATAGATAGATAGATAGATAGATAGATAGATAGATAGATTTTTTTTTGTGGAAGAGGTGTTCCATTTTTATATGCATGTAAACAGAAGGGATGATGGGAGGGGTAACAGATATGGGGAACAAAGCTGGGGAAGGCTAGCAATTGAGGCACACAAACAAAATAAAACATTATAAACAGATAAGAGGATAGAGCAGCACAGAAACTGAGGGGGCAAATGATGGGGAAGAGCAGACAATGCAGGAGTGGGCTGTGCCACAACAGAAGAGGTGCACATTTGATTGGAAATAGGGTAGAATAGAGGCAGCATGCTGGCTGCTGACCAGACAGAGTAATGTCACATTTGACCCAGAAGATGGTTCAGCTGGGTCAGGTTGGCTTGTGATGGAATCCATACACTACACTGGTGGCCTGATGAAAAAGTCCTGCTAGCTGAGGTCATCTACTTTACATGCCAGAAGGGTCATTGTAATGGCCTACCTAGCAGGTCTTCTTACTTCCAATCACTTCCCATATCTCTTGTTGCATGGACCACTGAGCCATAACAGAGTCCTCTGCCAGTGAAACATTGCCATCCCTTTCAACTTTCATAGCAGCAGCAGCCACAGTGCTACCAGCCAGGTATGGCTGATATGCCTGCAGCTCCTCATCATTTTGACCTGTAAGAGGGAAGCAGAGTAAGAAGGATACATTTAGTGAAGATGGACTACAAATAGTACAGATCATATACTACAAGTTACTAGGTCATGTTTAAAACTAACCACATTCTGCCTCACATTTCAGCTGCACCATTCAGCTGATAACACAATTTTCTTTGCTATCTCTTGCTGCCCATGCTGAAAGGCACAAGGTACAAAGCGTCCTTCTCATACATCTATAGGTAACATACATACATCACTGTCCAGATGCATTGAATTGTGCCCAAAGATTCGCAACTAAGATACAGTCTCCTATGTACATGAAACATAGCAGAAGCCTGATATGGTGCTCACAGCCTCACACAACTGAACAGATACGCAATACTCCACAATATGTAAAAGTGCCATAACAGACAGACAATCAACAAACAGGCAAAAGAAACAGCAACCTACAGTAACCCACCTACTATGTCCTGGAATATGTCGCAGAAAACAGGCTTTATTAGGAACACAGTTCTAAAAGACGGACATAAAAATTAAAAATGCACTTGGTAGCAACTGTATGTATATACTATGCCATATGGACCTTTTGTGCTGAACTTCTGTTTCCCACTGCTGCAGATCTTCAGGGTGGCAGCACGGTAGGTCATTATACTAGTGTCAGCATTACTCACCCGTTCTAACAATGTCATAATAGCAATCCATATTCCACCAGGAAACAACCTCACTACCATTGAAAAAATTCCTTAACTGGATATCAAATACCATTACTCAGGAAACCATCATTATTGGTGATTTTAATACAGATTGGCTATCTTGCAATTCCCAGACTCCTAGCAATCAAATTAATCTCTACAGCTTTATACAAATTATCCAAACCCCTACCAGAATAGGCAAAAAATCTAACAGACAGTCTATCCTAGACTGGACACTGACAAATAAACCCTCCCAATACCAACATTCTGGCTGCCTCTCTGACACCTTCCGTGATCATATACCAACCTATCTACTTAGACAACGAGTAAATTTAATCAAAATTACCAATTATCGCCTAATCCATAATACAAAAAATGTCAACTGCCAAACACTGATATCTATTCTCAAGCAATGTAATTGGACTCCCCCTCCTTGAGATTATGCCCCTAGATTTACTTGTTAAATACTTCAATGACACATTTCTGAAAATTCTTAATAATATAGCACCACCAAGGACAATTCACAGCAAAACAAATTATACTCCTTGGCTACCCAACAAAACAAGAACCCTCCTTAAACTAAGAGATAAAGCATGGGAACAATGGTACAAAAACAAATCACAACCAAATTATGTAGCATATCAGAAACTTAGAAACAAGGCCAAAACCAAATCAAATAAGACAAAAAAAATTACTTTGCTAATATACAACTGAAATATCAAAGAAACCCACAAATGTTTTGATCAGCAGTAAAAAAGATATTCCATCCTGGGCAAACATCAATCCCACCTCCTTCAACACCAAACAACCTAGGCACCACCACCAAGCAATTCAACAAACATTTCACTGAGAGCATTCTATCACTTATCAAAAACAGTTGCCCCTCTCAACCAACTATAAGCACTATAATCAACAACAACAAAGTTGCCTTCTCCTTCCAACCTATCCCTACAAATGCCATCCTAAAACTACTTAGAAAGCTAGACTACAAAACATGCAGCCTACAACCTGCCAGCTTCCTTCTCAAGATAGGAACTGAAGCAATCAGCTACCCTGTCTCAGTACTAATTAATCACTCCATCTCTGAACAATATGTACCCCAGATTTGGAAAATATCACACATAATCCCTCTAGACAAAGGTGGGAATTCAACAGAACTCTCAAATTACAGACCTACTGCCATCCTATCCCCACTATCCAAAATCCTAGAAAGGTTTATTCACTCACAACTTCTCCAGTATCTCTCAACTAATAAGCTACTAGCCAATTCCCAACATCGATTTAGACCTAACCATAGCACCACTACTGCCCTCCTGAGCTTTACCAATACCATTCATCATCACTGAAACTAAAGTAAAATAGCTTCATCAGTATTCTTGGATATGTTTAAGTCCTTCAACATGGTATCTCATCCCAAGCTACCGGCTGCTCTCAATAAACTACATTTCAGCCCCCTCCACTATTAACAGGTTCCAAAGCTATCTAACAGGGCACCAACAAGCGGTAAAATGGTTACAAGAACTCTCCCCCCTACTCCGAATCACATTAGGAGTTTCACAAAGGTCCATTCTCTGCCCACTTCTTTTCAGTATATTCACCATCAACCTGAATTTGGCCACCCCCTAGCTTCAGTAATACAATATGCAAATGATTCAACTTTAGTATGTGCTGCCCCTACCATACAACGGTTAAAAGATATTACTCAAAAATGATTCAGTGCAATTGAAACTTGGCTCTCCATTGACAACTTATTCTAAACCCCAGCAATACCCAGCTTATTATCTTTCAATCTGCTAGATCTTCAGAACCCCCACCAACATTCCACATCACTGCCAAAGTATAATTACACCTGAATCCCAATCAAAACTACTAGGAGTGGTAATTGACAATGCCATGAGATCTGACTAACGCATATCACAAACAATCAAGAATCTACATAAAAAACCTAGGAACCTTATACAGAATTAAATAATTCCTATCCAATTAGTACTAGAATAGCTATCACCAAAACCCACCTCCTATCAACACTCCTTTATACCTCTCCTATACTTATCAACCCTAAGACAGCAGACCTCGATAAACTTGAAGTATGCTATAACAAAATAGCAAAATTTGTCACCAGTTCAGCATTCAGATCACACCACTGCTCAGAACTAAAAGAACTCTCATGGCTAGAATTACCCCAGATACTGGCTTATAACCAACTGACAATGGCCCATAAAATTCTTCACCAGCCTGAAAAAACACTAGCCATCCAGAACATAATAGTACCTTATTCTAATAACCGAACACTTTGCTCCACCCATAAATCTTCACTAAAAGTAACCATGTTGATAAATACAGCAGGAGACTCCCTATACACTGGTCATGTAGCTAAAATCTAGAACACATTACCAGACTCTATCAGAACCACAACAAACACTGCTCATTTTTAAAAGCTACTTAAGAACCACTTATCAAACACATGGCTCTGCTCTTGTAATACTCCTGGTTAACCAAAACGTATATACTAGAAAGAACTGTTAACATATTCCTACCATTATATCTATGTACATTATTATTGATTTGTCTGTATGTGGAGCTTTTCTCCTTGGGCCTCCACTGAAAATGGGTCCCTAACCCACTCGGACTTTCCTGATAAACAAATGTAAAATAAAATAAAATAAATAAATAAATGCCAGTGGCCTCACTCAGCAGGTCAGCCATATCGAATGAAGCATAATACTCACAGGGTCCCAACATCTGTTCCCAGAAGTGGCTTTTCAACAGGTAGAGCATAATTTTGTAAGCACTGGCACACCAGGAAGGTGCTTGTCAAAGTGCATCAGCAGTTATCACCACGGTTGTCTAGTAAAAGAAGATGGCGGCCTGAGATTCACATTGGAAATGACAATTGTAAACCCAAGCAGGGCAGCCTTGTGTAACCATGAAATGTGATCTACAAAAATGCATAGGCAGCCTGCCTGAGCATTTACTCACTATGCATTGGCAGCACACTGTGGACTCTAGCTACATATTATGTAGATATTTAAGTACAGATTTGGAGCATAACTCCAGTTGCTAGCATGCCATGCATACCAATAGCTAATTCTAGCTTACGCAGTTAGTCCAGCATTTTAAATGCCAAACCTGCTATGGACCCCCTTCATGTTTAACCAAAACAGCATTCTATAGAAGATCATAATCATATATTACTACAGAGTACTCCCCTGTCAATACTGTCAGTGAAGCTCAGCATTCATTTATATATCACTGTAGGCCTCTATGTGGCAGCCACCCTGACCCAATAAATGTACTTGTCTGTTCCTGCCATGGCTTTAGAATACCACTGGAGTAACCCACTTTCTATAACTTAGCATTTCTTAGGTTCATAGGTAGGTACTAGGCTATCGGCCCTAGGGCCCATACAAGCCTAGCTAAAAAATGTACCCTGGCTTTCGCCACCCAAGAAATTTATTTTCCTGTGCCCCTGTTGAGCAGAGCCACAGAAGTGATCCCCAGGGTGTATTTCCCATTTCCCATCCAATCATCAAGATTTTTCTTGAAGAGTGCTAATGAGGAGCTCTGTTTGACATAGATAGGTAGTCTGTTCCAGAGTATGGGAAGTCTCTGGGACAGGAATCTATCCCTCCAGCATGTTCTGTTTATTGTGGTGACAAGGTTTAGGTCCCTAGAGTGTGTAGCTCAGAGGGATTGGGATTTCTTTAAGTGGAGCATGTCCAACAGCTCTGGGTTTGACATAGCTTTGTATGTTAGGCAGAGATCGCCCCTGAGTTGGCGATATGCGATGGAGTAAAGCTGTAGTTTTTTGAGACGGTCTGCATAGGGCATTTGTTTGAGGCCAGTAATCCTCTTTGTGAGGTATTTCTGTGGTCTTTCCAGTTGTTGTAGATGTCTTGTGAGGTACATACCAAAAGGGGCGTTGTACTCTATAATGGGTCTAATGAGTGATGAGTAGAGGGGAACAATGACCTCTTTTTTTCTGGATGAGAATCCTTTTGTGATGAGATGAGCCACGTAGAAGGATTTCCTGACCACTGTGGCGATGTGATTATCAAAGGAGAGACGACTGTCCACCTGTGTACCAAGGTCTCTTATCACATTTTTGGCATTAAGTAGACTACCAGCTATGTGGTAGTTCATGGGTACAGAGTTTTTACCAAAGGGGATGACATTACACTTTTTGGCATTGAGCTTCAGGCCATGGCTTTGACACCAGGTATCTGTCTCAGTGAGGCCCTTTTGTAGTTTTTCCACATCATTAGGAGTTTTGATTATGGCTCCTAGTTTGCAGTCATCTGCAAACTTTGTTAGCCAAAGACCTTCTGTGTTGGCCTGTGGGACTTTATGTGTTATTATCCCTCTTAAGCATTTACTGTTGTTTATACTTATAACAACCCATTTTAGTAACTGGTAGGCAACTGCCTCCAGCAGTCACTACCTACTGCCATGTTTCTTGTTTCCAAAGGTGTCCCTTCAGAGGGGATGGTTGTTGGAGGCTGCTCATCTATAAAATGCTGAGAATGACATCCTGCTGCAGACACCTTTTAGAGTTAGGAGGTTCTTACTATCTTCTGTGGGATCACTTCTTAGAGACAGTGACCCTCTGTATCAATGTTGATGGTGGAATAACACAACACAGGAAAGTTGGATGTGTGCCTCCAGTATAAACCAAGATCCAGCAAGAAGGTACTCAGCATAATGACAGAGGGTTCAGACACAGTGGGGGGTCACCAACCTCTGTAAGCCAAACTGACAAGAAGGAGTTCCTGGTGTCGTTGCAAGGATATGGTGAAGGCACTGGTATCATAGCTGAAGGAGAAGACACAAGTTCTTGGAGTAACTAGCCCTCATATATCTCAAAAGACCATGCAGCAAGTTAGTAACTATTCCAATAATAGTTTTAGAGTCTGAGCTTCATACATGTGACTCTTGGAACAGCAATATTGTACAAATGTCAACCTCCTAATTTGTCAACCAAAGTGTGTTGACAAAATAGAAGTTAATTTAAACTAAAATCGACTAATGTCTGTGAATCGTATGTGTATGTATACATGTATCTATCTATGTATGTACAAACATTTTCACACATAAAATCAAAAAATAAAAATAAAAATCCGAATAATAAAAAAAAAAAACACTGAAGCTAAAAGCAGGCAAAAAACACTTTTAACACCCACTTTTGACACACTGAATAACATACAGTAAGTGAAGTGCTTTCATCTTTTAACAGCGTGATGGTTTTCATATAATCTGCTCTGCTGAAGCAGTCAAGCTACTTGAAAAATCACTTCTGTAAATCTCCAATGTTTGATTCAACCAAGATTCAACTCATTGTGTTGAATTGCTTGGGAATTCAACTAGATAGAAAAAAATTCAAGGTAAGTATTTTTTGAGGGGAGGGGGGCAGTCCTCCTGTTCTCCAGAAACCCAGCAGTTACAAATAACAACAATATGGTCACACAAAAATGAAGAGAGAATTCTTCCAAAGAAAGGAATTCTTGTCAACACATACTTACAAACACACCAGCATTGACTATATATATAGAAAGCAATCACCATGAAGCTCAACATTGCTGAGCTAATCTCAGCAATATGCTATCGTATCCAGTTTGAGCTTGACAAGGTGTAGGGAAACCCTGAAAATCATTAGATTGCAAGATTGATTAAAACTATGAACATTGCCTGTGAAAAATGTTACTTAGTCAAAGGCAAAGTGTTTGGTTATATGTGCACATTCTACATTCAAAAACTGAATATCTGACAGATGTGAAAGCATGAATATTTGAATCATACAAGGCTGTTCTGAAGATGAAATCTATGCTCCCACCCACTCATATACATAGTCAACCACACTTTCTCTGCCTATGCTCTGCAAAGGCATTATCCTTCTTAACAGAATGATATCATCCTTGTTCAATTGAACTGACTACTGATTTATAACATAGTACAAGGTAATATTTTTGAAGAATTTTGCAGCTTTTTCTGTCTTTATTCATAATCACAAGTGCTATTGCTTATGAAGCAGTGGCGGCTGGTGACTTCAAATTAAAGGGGGGGCTGAATGGGTGGGGCCAATGGGAAAGGGCATGGCCAACTAGAAAGGGATGGAGCTATGCTCAAAACCACAACAACTGGAACTTTAATTAAATACGCTGCCCTGGGTGCCAAACCATCATTATCAAAGTCCAATTAAGACAAAATGAAGTGTAGAAGAAAAAAATATTTCAATGGATTGGCTACATGACAGCTTACTTAATATCTAGATGGACACAAAAAGGTTGTGAAGCATGAAAAAATACATTATTTTTTAAATGCATTACTGGAATGCCAGTCAAAATCAAGTATAAAAAACAAGCAGCACTCAACTCAAACCACTTCTCCTTGCACTGCAGTTCTAATTATAATTTATATTCAGCTTTATAAAAGTACCAAGTAACATGCTGAAAGTAGCTATCTCTGTGTGATACCCCCACTTGTAAAAATGTTTCTTATCCAAAAAAGACCTGCTGTCTGACAACAACTATCTACTTGTTGCATGGGGAAGACATGATTAAAGTAAAAAATGAACAGCAAACAAGAAACAAGCTCAAGATAAATTGCTTAAAGGATTACTGCACAGGTTATGGACCACACATGATAGATTGGCATTCTGTTTACTTTATGGGTAAAGCCTGCAAAGATGACTGCAAGTCTCTAACAAATGTAATGAGCTTCTGAAAATACTATAATCCTGTCCTTTATTACAAATACTGTCATATGCATTTCAATACCTAAGGCTTATACATTATCTAGTTATGTAAATATTCTCTGCATGGCAACAACGAAAAGGCTTTCAATGTTGGTAATTCTTTAACAGTATGCTTATTAAAGCTTACTTGCATCTTAAAATCTCAAACAAGCTTACCTGATGGTCATTAAAGCATTGCTACTTAAACACAGAGCAACAGGGCACTGTGACAGCATGCATTTCCTGAATAATAAGAAGCATAAATCAACAGTATAAAAATATGCCAGAAAACCAGAACATTCTGCAAAATCAAGGACAGATGAAAAGCCACGGTCGTACTTGTGGTCTACCTTGGATGGGGGAATACTCTGCACACTTACACTGCATAACTGCTCCTTAACTTGCTTGGACACATCCAGAGCCACTACAATGGGGAGTGGAGTGCAACGAGTATGTCACAATTTGAAATGTCTCTGGCTGACAGTGATGGCTCTGATGCTCATACCTCTCAACCTCAGAGCAAGAAATCTGGACAAAGCCATACATAGAAGTGGGACACAGGCCCAAAAATAAGGACAATTTTTAAATATTGCTCTTATAAACTTAGAAAGTAGTAGGTCTTGCATTAGTATGAATTTTCTGAAGGGTATGAAATCTGAATGTCAAATGTCTGCTATTATTTTCTGACTTCAGTCTTTAATGATTTGCTACCAATTTGCCAGAAAACAGCAATTTTGTGAAAAACTGATCAAAAATGTGATGCAAAAATATAAAATTGCCACATGATACAGCTGGGAACTTGTCAAAGAAGGGACACCTTTTTAATATTAGTACTGTTAACTTGAGCCGCTGACAAAATAAGAGCATCTACATGCATTTCTAAAATAAAAGTAATCTATAACTCTGATCATTACAGCTATTTATAATTGTAAACCCTACATGTTTTCTTCCAAAACTGCCATTTTGCAGAGGGATTATTAGGGGGAGAGCAACATTTTGAGCCAAAATTGGGGACAGTTGAGAGGTTTGGATATCCCTAATTCTATAAAGCGATTTATTTTCACATACCTCTCAACCTCTTAATGCAGGAAGTCTGGACAAGGCCAAATATATTGGGGGAACATACAAACAGTACTAAAAATTGCTCTTGTATAAACTTAAGACAGTTAATAGAATAACAGGTCTTGCTTTAGCATGCATTTTTCTGAAGGTTATGATGTCTGAAACTCAATGTCTGTCATTATTTAGTGACTTCATTCCTAAATGATTTGCTAGAAAACCACAAATTTTACGAGGAACAAACCAAAAATAAAAAACAAAAATCCATTCATTCTGCAAAAATCTGGTCAGTTAAGAGGTATAGTTCAGCTGGGGCCATCTTTGAGTTTGCTGCCCTTCCCCCCTCACAAAATCATGGTGGAATGGAGCTTCCCCCATGCAGCCATTCCAATGTCCCATTCCTTGGTTATTTCGCCCCATTTACCATAAACATTGTAATGTGCATACTGGTTTACTGCTGTGATGATTTGGATTTCATTTGAAAGTTTTATTTTGCATTTTACAGCACAAACTTTAATAGATATCTGCTAAACAAAGCAATGCAGTCTCACAATGAAAATATACTTAGCATTAAAACTTTTCTGCCCTTGAAACTCACATTCATTGAAATAGCATTGAAATGCACATTCAAAGAAAATACATTTTGCCAGTGGCAGATAAAGATTAACTTTGGGCTGTTTTCAAATCATAGGCCCCTTGAACACAAAACATACACATGCTCTTTGATACACCTTCCTGATTGTAGCATTTTAAATTTATTGTTTTGAACATTTTTCCAGTAAACAATGAAGCAAAATGCATGCACCATTAATGACAAAACTGCCCAATTCAGAACATTTCCATCATAAAAAAGTCTACTCAAACTTCTACAGTCCACCAGTATCAGTAAATATGCACACTCTGAAGATGTGTAAAAGTCATCTAAAATAATTCTACATTAAAGAAATCTGTAACTAATGAAGAGGTTGCTGCTAGCAAACAACTTTATATGCCATTGTTTCATCTACAAATAAAGTGCCTATTGACCTTGAGGAATAAATTGCCTATGCTGCATTAAAAAAATGATAAGCTAGTAATATCGCAATAGGGAATGGATGGCAAACTGATAGGTTCATAGTTACTAGGTATCTTCTCCAAAAAAGACTGCAGCATCCACCCCCTTTACAACACAGTACAGTATCAGCAATGCATTTACCTATTGTGGGAGTAGAATCCACAGCGTTCTGCATCAAAAGCATGTATAGTACTTATTGTGTTATTAACAATGCAAGCAGACTCAGCATAAGCAGCACTAAACTTTTGTTCCCCTGCAGCTCTCAGCTCCTTGTAAAATCTACTCGACACTCAGCTGTATCTCTGAACTTTGCAGCACAAGAATTCTGGAAAAAGCCAACATTTGGGGAGGCGGGGGGAGCCCAGAAAACAGGGACACATTTTAAACATTGCTTGTATAATGCTGGAAAGTTGCTAGAATAAAATGCTGTGTTACCACCATACATTTCACTGTCAAGTCTTGAACCCAGGGGACCCCGTGCAAAACAGTCAGAGCAACATACCACTATGCCAAATCGTCCATTTTGGGAAAGAGAGGAAGACTGAAACTTAAATTGCTACTATTTAGTGAATTCAGTTCTCACCATAGCTGTCAACCTCTTAGCACAAAACACCTGAACAAAGCCAGTAATGGTGGAATACAGCCCCCAAACATATTCAGTGAATTCAGTTCTCACCATAGCTCTCAACCTTTGCACAAAAAACCTGGACGAAGCCAATAATTGGGGAATACAATCCCAGAAATAGGTACAAATTTCAAATCTCCATGTTATAAACTTAGAAAATTGCTAGAATAAAAGGTTTCGTGATACCATGTACTTTCTGAAGAATATGACGTCTGAAATTCAAGTGCCTGTAATTTTCATTTAACATTTGTTAACCAGGATAGTCTGACTTGGAACAAAAGTCAATTTTTAGCAGAGCAGGGAGAAACACTCCACACACCCATTCTTTGCAAGATGGGAGGACATGCAGCCTCCACACTGAAGGCACCCCAGCCAAGAATCAAACCAGAGAACCTGCAGCTGCCAGGCAACAATGCTACCAGTGCACCACAGCACTGCTGACTTTGCAAGGAAAAACAAACACACAGAAACCACAGATTTTATGAGGAACAGAACAAATATGAGGCAAACACCTGCAAATTTTTTGAAAATGGTGATGGGTAGGGAATTCAGGCCCTTGCCACCTGCACCCAAGGTACAGGGTCCAAGCCTGAGTAATCTCTACCCACCGCCATATGCTCTCTCTAGCCACCAGTATATAGCAACTGGGGCATTTCACACACACAACCTGAAGCTCCCGGGTAGATGATCCAGTCTTCCGTTCCACAACAAGCATGCTCCCCGGTAGATGATCCAGTCTTCCATTCCACACCAATAATCCAGTCATTCGCCCATGCTCTTCTGTAGCTTCCCGTGCATGCTAATGGCTGGTTTTCAGCTTGGCTCCACGAGAATAGGCTGGAGGCCCCAGCCTGCAGATGACACAGTCCAGTTTCCTTCTCGTCTGTGCAGTCATCACTGCACAGGCATCTGGGCTGGCAGGGCAGAGATGCCTTTTTCCTCTATCTAGACTGCCTAACACAGCAGTCTGGATTTCTGTGAGTACCAGGAACTCCAAGCATGCATGCGTTGAGTTCCGGGACTCGTGATTTTTTTTTTTTAATTTCTTCTTTCTTTTGTACAGGTGAGGGGATTTTTCTTTTTTCTTTTGTACAGGTGGGGGGGGGCTGCAGTCCTGCAGTCCTATAGCACAAGCCGTCCCTGATATGAAATATCCCCCATCTAATCACTGCACTTTGGCAGCTCTATGAAAAAACTATCATTTTGTTATGACACTCTAGGATATTTGGTACTCCAATGCCAGTAATCTCACCACTGACACTATAATGTAAATTCTGTCATTTACAACATGATTCTCATCTGTCATGTTATTCATATGTGGGGTTCATCATTATCTTTTGAACTAATGGTTTCATAAATTAATGCTGATACTGCATTTGTGGTCACAGCGGAAATGCATAGTGTGCTGTAATAAATGTAAAAAACAGTGTCTACAATTACAAAAGTACAGAAGATCTTTTTTTTTGGGGGGGGGGGTCTTCAGATTTGCCTTGAGGGAGCAACAGTTTGGACAGCTGCACAGGGTGCCAGATGACTTAGCTATGGTTTTACTTTAAGGAACTGCAAAATCCCACAATAATATGAGAATACACAACTACAACACTCTTGTACTTCTTCAGCTCATGCCCTCTAATGCATACAGTGAACATTTTGACAAAATGTATTCACAGTTCTACAAAGGGCTGGCACTCCTTCTAGGACTGGTTTTGTTGTTTTACACCAATTCACATCCTGACAGGCTCCAGCTATCTTAAATTATGAACTTAAGGAAGCAATGAAGCAGCTATTCGGATAATATTCAAACATGACAAACACGAGAAAGGTACAAGTTTTAAGTTTATTGCTTGAATGCACAATCAAAATTTAAACAGTTTCTGGTTCTTAACATAAAGCTAATACAGTATTCATTCTATAGATGCCATCAAAACCGCACCTGTAGTCATGACCAGAATCCAGACAGAAATCTCATAAATATGTCTCATGTTTGGTGACAGGACAATTTTATGTCAAAAAATAAAAATAAATACACAAACATTAAGACATTTGGGGTATGTGTAATATATCTTTTACTTTAACCTCCAGGTCATTAAAGCACACCCTCTAAAAATGCTGCAGGGCATGATGGGTAATCTCTACCGTGCAAACTCTGTTATGTCTTAATGCTTACTTATCATATATAAGTAACCTGTAAGACCCCCATTTATGTTTTTGCCTCACAGAAAGACACATAATACTAAATAGTAACTTAAATTATATGTTTAGTTTTAGAAATGTAAATGCCATTAGTAAATAAGTTGTCACACCAAACAGTGCAGTTTTAATAAAACTAAAAATCATTTGCAACTTGACAAAGTAGAAGGAGAAATCTAAGTACTATGTGTGTGGAGAAAGGAGAAGCAACTGACATGATGCACATTTCAGACCTAATAAATATTGGTATTAAATATAGCAAGGAGACGCTTGCAGACAGTTTCAGTGCTTAATCAGTATACAGTAACATGTTGTTCTAGTTGTAAGCCTTGATATACAGGACCTAACCTAGGCCACTGGTTTCTTCCTATTTTGGGTCTGACTACTTGATTATCTGCCATGAGTATATGTAACTATTCTAAAATGTGTAGTAATGGTTTTCTTTAACTATCCTCCCTCAAGCCAATATGCCTTAGCCAATTCATTTACTTATTAACTTGGAAGGAATGTGTCAAAGGAAAAAACTTCAAAGACTAATACACGTAAGGTTCAGTTAAGGCACTTTAATTTACTTGCAGCAAGGAGACAAATGCATGCAAATACAAGGATTTGTCTAACTACTAACAGGAAGTATGTTCATTCTTATACTGTTTTACAAGACATGGCCTTCTAAGCTGACGTAATCAAACACAACTTTAAGCATTGTACTACAGCAGGTGTTACTTCAGATTTTCTGCTGACATGACTAGATTTGTGAGAAACTTTTCAGAAAAACAACCTGGCCTTGGTGACCAGTACTTCATTTACAAGCGCCTATTGTACACTGTTACTTTTCAAGGTACTTTTCTAATACAGATACAAGCAAATGCTGATTGCAGTTCATATTTTCAAGCAGGATTTGTCCTAATTATCTGTTATTTCTACAGCTGTGTATGTTCTCATAGCACAGCGGAACTTCTTGTCTGAGTTTCATATAAGCAGTATTGTTCTATTCATTATTTTCCTAACGCAAGCAGAAATCATCTGCTTCTCAGTAAATTTCCAAGGCACAAGCAACATTTAGCTGACAGTACAAGGTCAAAAAGCAACTGCAGTTTGTACAGATTTATGCAGTATGGAATAGAATAAATGTGTTAACTCTTTTCAAGTTCTAAATGCACTAAGCATATTGCTAACACACACATTAATACATATTTCTCTAACATTTCCCCCCTATTAATACTTTTATTCTACTTTCAAAATAAGCATAAACAGTTTGTTTTCTTCTCCTAACTTCTTCCACTCAGAATTTGCAGTTAAGAGAGTCATTCAGTTTAAACTTATGAAAGCATTTTTAGTATTTTAACAGTTCTTCAAACTCAGTACTTTGATATAAGGTTTCAAAAACCGACATGTCTATAAGGTCTTTAATCAAATCAGTCTTTTCATGCAGGGGATACCACAATAAACACATACTCCCAGTAGGAGCATACCTACACAAATGGCAATCAGGATGTTCATTAGGATGGTACCCCACCCCCAAACCATTTCTGGAAAAAGTCTGGCAGTGAGTTTGGGCCTGGTTTGGTCATGGCCGACACTTGCTGAATTACCTCAAGATGATTGTCTATCTCGTGTTTATGGTCAGAAATATATGAACAGCATTCTTCTTGGATTAAAGCGCACGTACCACCTCTCGCCGCTAGGGTGAAGTTGAGAGCCATGCGGTTTTGGAGCACTACAGTTCTCATAGCATTCAGTTCATCAGTCACCAATTTGAGAGCAGAAAAAGTTGCGTTGCTCATTACTTTGAGAAGTTTTGACAGTTTTCTCAGCTCCCAGATCAATTTCACTGCTCCATATGCTGGTAATATGCCTGCCCACAATATAACACTATCACTCAAGTCCATGTGTGTCAGTCCTTTGCCTAGAGAATGATGGTCTTTCCAATGCGCATCGATTTGTCCCACTGGATTTACAGGTTTCTTGACGACTTCTCGGACATTTCGAATTTTCCCATGAGGCAAAACTGCAGTGTGTCGTATGGCCGGAACCAGGTAACCCAAAAAACAACTGCAGGACCAATTCTCAGGTAACCATTTGTATGCCTTTCTACCACACACAAAATAACAATCCTCTACTTTAGTAGTAACCTTGCTATGAATATACACTCACCCTGCATGAAACATTTTTCTATCAATTATAGACAGCTGTTTATAAAGAACAGAATTATGTTTTACTTCATGTGTTTTGTGCATCAATCCAAGAAATGAATCATAGTTTGTATTACAATAAAGATCTACTTTGTTTCCTTTAGTATAACATCTATAAGGAACAGTCACATTGCAATTGCTCCAACCCACCTGAACAGTATCATTCTTATAAAAACACACAGTTCCCTTTTGTGGAACAGACAAGTGCAATGCTATTTTATCTTGTGCTGTAATGGTTGAGGTATCATAAATCAAGTTCTCCCAGGTCTCATTGACCCCTAGGGGGACTGTAGTCATTAATAACCCCCCATATGCTGCCGGCAAAGCTGTGCAAATCCAGCAATTCAAAACATTGAAAGTCTCAGCATACACATATTTAATTGCCTGGTAAGTGTTAAAGTTTGGATGCCAGTTTATGAATAACGCTTCACGTTTATTCAGTTCAGTCTGTGTGGCTGGGAAAAGAAAAGGCCACAACAAAATGATTATTGTCACAAATAGAGTTAACAGGATGATTATGCAATACTTCTGAGGAAAGGGTTGTTCTGCATTCCTGTTTCTTCTGGACTCTATCATTTTTGCTCTTGGCATGTGACAAGATTTTTGTCTAGTTCAAAGTCTTTAACTAATTTACAGTGTGTCAGGTGGATCCAAGAGGCACGCTCCGCGATCTTGACTGCAGTGGGTGTTGACAAAAGCATTGATATGGACCCTCCCACTTTGGAGATGCCCAATTCTTCTTTTTGACCACCTTCAGCCAGATCCAAGTTCCAGGGGGCACTGCCACTTCTGATGGTCTGGTTCATTCTTTATCTGAAACAGAATTTAACTGCAACAAATGTTTAGAATTTAATAACTTATGCATATACTCTGCTAATGTACCATCAGCTTCCTGGTCTGCGGGCATGAGAGATTTCCACTGAGGTATATAGTAAGCCCTTCCAAAGAGCTTTTCAAAAGGAGTCAATCCTTTTGCATTTGGAATAGTTCTCATGCTCAACAGTGCCAGGGGCAGACAGTACATCCAATTTCTCTGTGTTTCTGATATTAACTTTCTTAGCTTACTCTTTAAAATCCCATTATGCCTCTCTACTAGCCCTGCTGATTGAGGGTGATACGCACAATGATTTTTTAAAGAAATTCCGAAATATTTACTTAGCTGTTGTATGGTCTGATTCACGAAGTGCGTGCCATTGTCACTGTAGATCCTTTCCGGAATGCCGAATCTAGGGATGATTTCTTTGACAAGGACTTTGGCTACCATTGTAGCATCTGGATTTTTAGTCGGAAAGGCTTCCACCCATCTGGAAAACATATCTACAATGACAAGACAATACTTCTTATTTTCACATTTATTCAACTCTATGAAATCCATACAGATAGTATGAAATGGATATGGTGGTGTAGGGGAAACTCCCTTGCTTGGGCTTTAACGCCCCTTGTGCATGATGTTGATTACAGGTGTGGCATAACAAACAGAATTTTTTAGAGTAATTTGAGAAGCCATATGTCGTGAACACTCGGTTCACCAGCTGTACCATCCCCCCTGTTGAGACATGGCTCTGCCCATGGATCAACAAAGCTGCATATCTAAACAAATTAGATGGCAATATCGGTTTCCTTTCTTTAGAGATGTGCAGCCCCTTTTTGAGAATTGCTCCTTGTTTTACCCATCTTTGTTTTACAGTTTGTGTAGTAAGTGTTTGCATTGTCTTTAACATTTCTAAGTCTAAAATCTCAGAGGGTTGTAATTCCTCATTCAAAAGAAATACTTCTGAAGCTGCCTGCTTTGCAGCTGTATCAACTCTCGCATTACCTTTTGAAATCCTATCCTGTTGCTTGGTATGAGCTGTGCATTTACAAACAGCTACTTTCTGAAGTAACTGAATAGATTCTAAAAGATCTAAAATAAACTGTGCATGATTAATCGGTTTGCCAGTAGATGTTATCATTCCTCAATTTTTCCACTGTTGTGCAAAAACATGTACAGTAGAAAAAGCGTACTGGCTGTCAGTAAAAATGTTCACACATTTACCCTTTGCTAAGGTACATGCCCATGTCAAGGCAATCAATTCTGCTGCCTGTGCAGATAAACTGTGTGGCAAAGATTTTGCTTCTATAATGTCTGTGTCAGAAACTACTGCATATCCTACTAGGTTCTGTCATGCAGGACCCCTTTTGCATGAGCCGTCCACGTAGTATGTCACCTCGGCATCATCCAAGGGAACATCTGTAAGGTCTTTTCTAGGCAGTGTCTTTTGCTCAATCACCTGCAGGCAGCTGTGTGGTGTGCCATCTGCAGGGGTTGGGAGCAAGGTAGAAGAGTTAAAAGTTGTACATCGTTTAATTGTCATATGAGGTTGGCTCAACAATATAGTCATACAGGAAAGATGCCTAGCAGGGGAAAAATATGCTACCTTTTCTTGTAGTAAAATAATCGCGACTGCATGAGGCACTCTCAATGTGAGAGGGTGGAACAACACTACTGAGGCTGAAGCCTGTACCACCATTGCAGCTGCAACTACTGCTTGTACACAGTGAGGTAAAGACCGTGCCACTGGGTCCAGTTGAGATGAATAATAAGCAATAGGGCATTGCTTGTCCCCATGCTGCTGTGTTAACACTGATGTCATATAACCTTGCTTACAATTTACAGTTTGGGAAAAACGTTTATGATAGTTTGGTAATCCCAAAACTAATGAGGATGCTATTAACTGTTTCAGTTTGCAGAAGGCAGATTCTGCTTCTGATGTCCATTGTAACAAATCCTGTGCTGCCATAGGCTTTTTATAAATCAGGTTAGTCAGTGGTGCAGATTCCAAGGCATAGTTTGGAATCCAACTTCGACAAAAATTAGTCGTACCCAGGAAGGACATCATTTCCTTCTTGGTAGTGGGTTTTGGTGCTTGTAAAACCGTTGTTTTTCTGTCCTCATCAAATGTTCTAACCTCCTTGGATATTACATATTCTAGGTATTTAACTTGTTTTTTCCAAAGCTGCAGTTTATTTTTGTTTACTTTATGTCCTTCAGTGGCTAAAAATTGTAATAGCGCTATGGTATCTTCTTTACAATCTTGCTGGGTGGGAAACGCCAGCAGGATATCACCAACATAAAGCAAAATCTGACTACCTCTCGGTGGGGTAAACCCCGCCAAGTTGCTTGCCATTTCTTGTGAGAATATTGTTGGACTTTCACAATACCCCTGTGGTAGTCACATATATGTATACCTTTTCCCCTGAAATGTGAATGCAAACCAATGCTGGCTGTCAGGGTGTATCGGTATCGAAAAGAACACATTGCTGATATCTACCACAGAAAAATATTTCTGTTGAGATTTTAAATCATTCAACAGGGTGTGTGGGTCTGGCACCGTAGGTGCCCTTAGTATTACTATGTCATTTACAGCTTGTAAATCGTGGACCATATGCCACTCCCCATTCGCTTTCTTAACAGGAAATAAGGGTGTGTTACATGGTGAATCAGGAGATTCCACCAGCACCCCTTCCTTAAGTAAAGCTGCTATAATAGGTTTGATTCCTACCTCTGCATCTTTTCTTAAGGGATACTGTCTTTTGTGTGGTCCAAATGCTGACTTTGGCGTAATAGTAACTGGTCCCGCTGTACGAATAAGTCTTATATCTGATTTTCCTGTTGATCAGAGAGTTTCTGGTATATTCTGTAAGGCATTCTCTTCCTCCTTCAATAGGAGTGCTAATCAGCTGTCCTTGCTAGACTGCAAGTGTACAGCTGGGTGGGTCTGGGTTATCCAATTCAGCTTCTGCACTTGCATTCCTTGTACTGATAGTTCTAACTCTGTCCATTTTTCCCATCTCGTGACTTTTTCTCCTAAGTCTACCCATTTTGCATTCTTGTCCTTAGTTAAGCTAACATGTGGTAATCAATTAGATTTATAGAGTGCAAATAACTCCTGGGGCAATGAACAGCTGGCTACACTGTTCCCTTCTGTGTCCCAGTATAGATTACGTAATATTAATCTGTTTGCACGATTTCTAAACAATTCTTGCTCATATTCCTTATCAGTTCCTGGTGTATTACAATAATACAGAGTACAGTGCAACAAATGCTGTTTATCAATGTCAAGGGAGGGGAACTTGCTGATGGCTACGTTCATCAACTCTTCGGTCACTGCCCCTGGACCAGTCGTAACCAAGTCCTGGATGTACCAATAAAACATTCCACCCTCCGATTGCACTGCAAAGGTATCAATTTGTCGCTGTGCTTCCATACCCTGCATAGTTGGAACTACTGCTATACCAAATAGCTGCATAAGGTCTCTGCCCAAGAGGTTTACTGGGCATTTTGCAGATACAACAATTTTGCTTTTCTGGGTCAATCCTGAAACAGGATCAGTTATCACAATATTATGGGAGAGGGGCTCCCGATACAGCTGTCCATTAGCTGCTTTTACTAATATGTAATCAGGTGACTCTGAGTTCTCTGGCAGTTTGGAGGGATGTATCAGGGTCCGTGAGGCCCCTGAGTCACACAAAAATGTGACTTCCCTCCCTTCTACCAGGAGTGCGACTTCTGGTTTTGTGTCTGCTAAATAGAGCTCTAAGCACAATAAAGCCAAATCCAATATTTCATTTTCTTCACTATCCATGACTTCTTGCACTTCCTCTATTTCTTCTGTTACATTCTCTACTCCCTCTATCACATTCTCATTTGTCCCTTCTCTGCTATCCCCTTCTAGTGATTCCTGACTATCATATAGTCAGTCCTCACCCTCCTTATCCTCCGTGGTTGCCTTCTTATTTTTCTTGCAATCTCTTGTCAAGTGTCCTTTCTTACCGCATTTAAAACATTCACCCCTTTTCTTTCGCCCTTCAAAGGCCTCTGATCGTTGATCAGATTGTTTGTTTCCCTGGGCATTTCTCTTGCCCTTTTTCCCAGACTGTACTACATATACTTCTGCTCCATCTTCTATAGAAAATACTTGGGCTTTCTTTTTCTTTTTGCTATTAAAATGCCTTTCGGCATGTCTAGCATATTCAAGCAATGACTGTAATCTGCTTGTACAATGATCTACCATGTGTTTTGTAATTAAACTGCTTATAGGTGCAATACTACCTCTCAAAAATGCATTCTTTAACTGCTGCTCATATGTGGAATCGTGTGTCTGATCTTTAGGAACCTGCATTCCACAATGGTTATTAAAACATTCTAATAGTCAGGCATAATATTGGTCAACAGCTTCACCGTTCTGTTGGATGCATTGATTAATGCAAGTCCAGTCTGCCCTAGGCTTCCATTTCTCAGAGATTCAGTCTGTAAGACCTTTCACTCTGTTGTCTAACTCTGCGCTGCTATGTGGGAGGGGCCTGAGCGCAATATCACGGGGATTTCAGTCACCACTAATCATGTGCTAATCTGGTCCCACAATTTGTCTGACTACTTTTTCTACCTCTTCTCTGTTTAAATTATAACTCAGCCTCATTCCTTGCAAATCTTCTAAGAACTTTCTAAAATTAACTTTTGGATGGGGAATTCCCTCAGTGGCTTTCCAGATGTCTTCCGGAGTCCAGGGTCTATACACTAGAATAGTTGGGTCCTGACCTTCTTGCCCTGCCTGAGGATTAGGCACTTCTATAAGTGGGCATATTTCTTCTTCACTCATATATTGTGAATTTCTACCCATTTGATATAACTCAATGTCCCCTTTTGAGTTTCCTGCCCGTGTTCAAGTCCTGGTCTCGACGGGATCTCTAATAAACGGTTTTGCTTTTGTAGTGTCTCTACTCATAGTGACAGCAGGATATTGCAGGGGTGGACTAACTTGTTCACTTGCCTCATATTCCAGTAAGGGAGGCGGAGGGGCTGATGCTATTACTAAATTATTGTCCTCCTTATCTAAAAACATTGCTTTTGAATTATTACTCTTTTGTTCCCTTCGGTTTACTTCCTCAATCCACCTGTGTGCCTGAGGAATTCCTAATTGACATTGCTTTTTTACCCGACCTTTAGAATCGGTTTTAAGCTGTTTGACAAGTGAGGATTTTTCTAATTTACCATCAAATTCATACTTATTAATCCATTTTGAGTAGTATTTAATATTATCAGCACGCTGTGACTGCATGTATTTTGCGTCTTCGTTTAACGGTGGATTTTGGGACCTTTTTGTACAATTATTACCCATTTTGTTCTACACTTTGAATCGTTACGTAACACCTTATTTTTGCATGGTACCATGGATATTTTTATAGTCTCTTCAGAATGACTGCCTAACTGCTCTGTTTCCTTGATCTACGACAAGACAATAATCTTTCTGTCCCTGACTTATAAACAAAGTTTCTAACAGAACAAATACAGATCTAGTCCCTGATCTAAAACAGAAAAGAAGGTAGATTCACCTTACCTGAGCCTTCATGATTGATCACCTGGTTTGAGTAAACCCATCCTTCAGTCGCAGATCAGAAAGTGGCTGGCCTCTTTTGTACGACAATTCAGTCGGAGGACTTTACAAATAAGAAGAACCGATGTGGTTTCTTCCCCGTACGGTTTCAAGCCACCTGGCCTGTCTGATCCGAGATGAAGTGAAGGTTTCCGGTCCAAAGGACCAATCCGTCAAAGGAAAAAACTTCAAAGACCAATACACATAAGGTTCAGTTAAGGCACTTTAATTTACTTGCAGCAAGGAGACAAATGCATGCAAATACAAGGATTTGTCTAACTACTAACAGGAAGTATGTTCATTCTTATACTGTTTTACAAGACATGGCCTTCTAAGCTGACGTAATCAAACACAACTTTAAGCATTGTACTACAGCAGGTGTTACTTCAGATTTTCTGCTGACATGACTAGATTTGTGAGAAACTTTTCAGAAAAACAACCTGGCCTTGGTGACCAGTACTTCATTTACAAGCGTCTGTTGTACACTGTTACTTTTCAAGGTACTTTTCTAATACAGATACAAGCAAATGCTGATTGCAGTTCATATTTTCAAGCAGGATTTGTCCTAATTATCTGTTATTTCTGCAGCTGTGTATGTTCTCATAGCACAGCAGAACTTCTTGTCTGAGTTTCATATAAGCAGTATTGTTCTATTCATTATTTTCCTAACGCAAGCAGAAATCATCTGCTTCTCAGTAAATTTCCAAGGCACAAGCAAGATTTAGCCGACAGTACAAGATCAAAAAGCAACTGCAGTTTGTACAGATTTATGCAGTATGAAATAGAATAAATGTGTTAACTCTTTTCAAGTTCTAAATGCATTAAGCATATTGCTAATACACACATTAATACATATTTCTCTAACAGAATGAGTGTCAGATACTGCTGGATATTACTGTTTAGAAACTGTTCAGTGCTGTCTAGGTACAAGCTGATTATGTCCAGATAGTGTTGTTTCCTGTAGCAAACAGGAGGCAGTCTTCAATAGCTGGCTGCAGCTAGATTTTATTACAGAACGCTTACTGTAGCTCTGGATCCATGTATTACCCATCAGGGAATTAAAAATGTACTGTCATGTAAGATACTGAGAGAATGGTGAAGATAAAATGAAAAGCCAAGGCTTCAAAGTCATAGCATCTGACTAGTGCAGAACTGAGTTTCTCAGTAACTGCTGCTTTGTAGCACTGAGGCAACTGTTGCTATTGTATCTGAGGGGTGATTCATATAGAATCTTTACTTCTGTCTGCTAAACTGGATGATGTCCTGAATTCTACCGTTTGTGTGGTAGCTGTCCTTCCACCAGCCTGAATGTTATCTGTATCAAGCTATACAAAGAAGATTATACATCAGAAATACATTCAAAAGGACATTGCATAAGATGGTCTCTTTATTATCTAAGCCATTTTTTGAAGGAACAAATAATTACAGAGTCACATGACTACTGAAACCTAAGAGAAAGTGTGTTAGTTACCGATAAAGCATCTCATCCAAAAAGAACATACACATCATGGTCTAATTATGCACAGGGTGACCAAATACATTGTCACAGGATTTCCAGGAGTCCAGACGCTGTCACTATAATGCACATGGGAAGTTTGGAGTGCTAGACTTCTGTTGGTCTTCCTCTGCTGTAGGATGGTTTCTTCTACTCAACATTTGTCACTTGAACATTCACCATTGAACCTCCAGGTGATGATTTCATTATCCTTTGTAACTGTCAAAAAGTGGACAGAAGCAGTGTGTTGGTATGGAAACATGTGCTTAGAAAAGCTTTAAAATAAACAGTCTTTGTATTCCTTTAGTATATATAGGCAGTCTTTATGCATTAAACAGTGAATGGTATTATGTATTAAAAACAAGTGCAGAAACAGTCTCGCTCTCTTTCACTATATATATAGATATATACATGGGTCCCCTTTAAAATGTCACCTTACCAGAACGTCGACTTGTAAATCAGTGAGACCATAAAATTGAAAGTTCACAAAGCCGAACTCCAGGAATGTCGCAATTTAATTCGAGGAAAGTAACCACTGAGCCACCATGGTGACCTTTGCCTTGTTCTCCACTATTGTGCGATCTCATAGTTGGTATATTTAGTTAGGGGGGTGGGGGGTGCAGCCCCCCCATGTTGATGAGTTTACTTTGCTTCTGTTCGTGTTGTAGTGATTGGTGGCCTAGTGGTTACTTTCCCAGAGTTAAATTTCGACATTCTGGGAGTTTGGCTTTATGAACTTTCAATGTTGTGTTCTTGCTGATTTGCAAGTCAACTTTCCGGTAAGACCACATTTTAAAGTAGACCATATACATGTGTGTATATATATATATATATATATATATATATATATATATATATATATATATATATATATTGGTTTGGTGAATTTTTATTTAGAAAAGGAATTGATAAAAATTCCATTAACACATAAGCTGAAATGATGGAAATGGTCTTAAGGAATAATTATATTTATTTTGATGAGCAGTTTTTTTGTCAGCAGACCGGGGTTGCAATGGGAGCAGCTTGTGGACCTCTTTATGCGAACATGGTTATCCGTGAGTGGGAGCGGTGATTTCTCTTTGAACACTCAGGGTTCCAAAATTGCACTCTATACTTGAGATACCTGGATGACCTGCTTTTTATTAGGAATGGGAACAGAAAAAGAGTATTGGCATTTTCGTAGACTATATTAATAATGCAACCGACTTTCTACATTTCTCTCATAACATTGGTGAGGAGAGTATTAACTATCTTGATGTCAAACTTGAGAAGGATGAGATAAAAGGGAGATTTGTTTCTACCATATATAGGAAACCTACCTATTCTAATGCCTTCCTTCATTTTGATAGTAGTCACCCATTGTCCCAAAAGAAAGCAGTTGTTAAGGGACAATTTGTCAGGGCTGCAAGGATGGTGTCAGATTATTTTCATCTTAGTGTGCCCTTTTAGAGAGTATGTTTATTAAGAGGGACTACCCCATGGGCTTTGTGCAAGATATTAAAAGAGAAATAATGGACAAGCAAAGATCTGGGTTCCATTCCCTCATTCGTCATGAAAATGGTCATGACTGTAATGTAAGTACATGTAATTCAGCTATTCTAGTAAATGGGGGAGTACAGTTATTACTACTGATACCAATTTCAAATTGTCCTTTATAACCAGATTCTCAGTGGACGTTAAATAGATCCAGGATATTCTAGCAAAAAATTGGAAGGTTTTGTTGGGAGATGGGGTGATTAGATCTAGAATTAGTAAAAAAACAGTCATAGTATGGAAAAGAGGTTTGAACATCAAAAACCTTGGTAGAAAAAGTTGGTAAACAACATGATGATTTAAAACATAGGTACTTGTATCCAGTTGAAGCAACGTATTTATGAACACAATTATGATATACGGGGGGGGGGGGGGATACCAATGCCCTATATAGACACATTGTGGAATTCCCTGAACACCACTTCAGGTTCATTATAATTGAACAAGTGCAAAAGAATACAAGAGGTGGTACCTGGCAATTGTTCTTGGAGAACTGTGAGCTGTATTGTATTTTGCGCATGGATGCAGTGGGGTTCCCAGGTTTAAATGAAATTGCATCTATAGGATGTGTGTTAAAAATGAAGGCAGAATTCAGATAGCATAGATTTATACACATAAATATGTGTTTATGGACTTATACACACATATTTACATATTTACATTTTTAGTTGTTTTTTTTTTTAAATATGTGCTTTTTCACATTCATATTTATGCATTATTTTCCTAAATAAATATATATATATTTTTTTTTTTTCTGGGGAATCTACTAATGGTTATATGTGTTTTTAACTGTTTTTATATTTTTATACATTGTTGCTTTAATTCATTAATTGGTGTTTGTCATGTGACAATGCAAGTCAATATAGATGTGCCCATTTGAATGTTGGCTTTTATCTGATGAAGTTATGTATTTTATATAACGAAAGCGCTTATGTTTTTTTTTTATTTTGTGGTGCAATAAACTGTTGGTGAACTACAGCTCCAACCTTGCCTTGTGTGTGGTTAAAACCTTTATGCTTTTCTGTGGAACCTTTCCTAGTATGTCCAGTCAGCAAAATGAGGTATTCACCAAAGCGACCCATTCAATAAAATGTTGATGTATGCACAAGCACCAGAATGAAACATTTCCCCAAACAACCCTTCAGTAACATTTCCTAGTATGTGCAGTCAGCAAAATCAGGCATTCACCAAAGTGACCCCTTCAATAAAATGTTGAGGTATGCACAAGCACCAGAATTAAACATTTCCCCAAACGACCCTTCAGTAACATTTCCTAGTATGTACAGTCAGCAAAATGAGCCATTCATCCATGCAGCCCATTCAATAAAACGTTGATGTATGCACAAGCACCAGCACAAAATATTTCCCCAAACGACCCTTCAGTAACATTTCCCAGTATGTACTTGGGGTAATGAGTTACAATCTGCCACTGATTTTGATCCTTTGCCTCCATTATTATTTTTGGCTTTGTTCCTGATTCTTGAACTGAGAGGTTGATAGCTATGTGAATATCAACTGGCTAACACTGCCAGTGATCCTGATAAGATTTAACAGTTTGAAACAGAAGTTCTAGAAATATTAATACAATAGAAGTCTTATTAAATATTTGCCTTTGGTTTGAAATTATAATAAGGTGACTGACTGGAAACACTGGCCTACCATACAATGAAGTGCTTTTTCCTTATTTATTCCTGAAGTCAGGCATTCTTTTAGGAGCTGGACCATTCTGGATAATAAATGGATGTTATTTTTCTGCAAATCTCTTTAGGTTTGCACATCACACATACAAGGTAAATTTAGTCCTATTTTTCACCAATGGGTATTCCTTTTTTTGTAGTGTTCAGCCCTGTACTCTCCCAAGTTACATCTGCAATGAGCATGACTTTGTTTACTTGAGGACTTGCCTGCTATGAAAAGCTAAATAATAATAATATTACTAATAATAATAACAACAACAGAAACACAGCCGACCCTTTAATGACTCAGACTTTCAAAAACTGTCATTTTTGTGCACTGGACACATAGGAACATGCAAACAACACTTTAAAGTGCATGCTATATATAGTCATGGTAACACCACAAGCAGCAGGGTGCAAGGAAAAAAAAACGTGATCCTAACTCTTAGGAACAGGCTAAGATCTCACATCCAGCTATCCTTACATCCCATTGTTCTCCAACCCTGATGCAAAAATAGACATTAGCTGAATCTAGGAATAGAATTAAGTTTGTATCTATATACTCTCAACTCCTTCATCTTCATACTATTTTATAAGATGCCGCAATAAAACCAAAACAACCCCATTGTTTCAGGATACGCTTGTAACACAGTAGTAATAATGGTTGCTGAGTTGCTTGCCAGTGATGTTATATCTGGGGAGTGCCTGTAAAACCCAATTAAACGCATATAGCAATAGATTTACTTTACGTTTTCTCACAAATTAAAGCATGTTTGCTTTTGAAAGTGTGAGAAACGTTTATTCTTTATGTACCTTTGCAGTCATAAGCTGCTGCTGCTAAAAGAGGATGTGATAAAGTCAGTAGCAAGCCTCTTTTACCTGTGAGATCATCGAGCAGAGTGGCAGTGAAGGTGAGCAAAGTGACTAACAGCTGTGATCATGTAGCTGTAGTTTCCAAAAGAGTATTCGTGACATTGTTCAGAAAACATCAACATTCTGTGTGGGAGTTGATGAGCAGCTTTGCTGCACATGAGTGTGGTAATTGGTAGCTTCAGAACACCTTCCTATATGCGTATAATTAGATTTGGCTCCTGGTTCATGGAATCCTTTCAAACTACTGTTAAAGTTTACCTTTATTTCCAATTTATGTTGTCCCGCCCCCTGTCCTTTTTTACCTCCCTTCTGGATCAACCACCATGCCAGAAGCAGTAGCAGCAGGAACCGCCAGCCCTGGCATCCGCAGAGTACCATCACGCACAAGAGGAGCCAGTGTGAAAGGAAGAAGGCTGAGGCAGGTGCTGGGGTCCTGGGTAAGGTGTGCATGAAAATATCAGTATGGCATGCCAGCTGCTGCTGACATAAATAAACAGTGACATCACGGCAGGGGGTCCACCGAATGGACCCTCTTGTAAGACAAAGACGTGCACTGTATGTTGCAGGGCAGATGTCAGAGAGTAGCCCATTACAGCCAGCAGTGAGAGCAGAGAGAATAAATAATACATTAATACAAAATATATGCTCTGTAATCCAAGCTGCACTCGCATCCACTTGTAGTTTTGTTCAAGTCCCAGGTTGTAAAATGTCAAAAATCACAGGCTGCACTCTCGGTGTGGGACTGGATACAACAAATTAGAAAAAATAGGTTATAAACAATCTGGGTTCACTTAGTTGAGCATCCCTGGGAAAGTGGAGGAGTAATGATATGCTTACATTTAACTTTTTCAGGTAAATCGGCTCAGCGTGCACTGAGTTTTCCTCTGCTTACACTAAGCTGACTCTGTCTGCATTCCCTGAAGCAAGTGGTGGCAGCCAATCAGAGTAGCAAAATCCAAGCCACCACTTGCTTCAGGGAATGCAGGCAGACTCGACCTGGTGCAAGCAAGCCAAGGCAATCTACCCAAAAAAATCAAATGCAAGCACATAATTGCTCCGCTGTGAAACCTAAGTTGAGAAGTCAACTGACAAAGTTCAGTTACTTTTTCAACTTAGTTTCATAAAATAGGGCTGAAATTGGACTGGGAATTAAGTCTTGCTCATAGAAGGCACTTGGGGGTAACATAATGCAATTACTATCGTCTCATAGCATGCTCAGATGTAAGCACAGTGGCGCTATGAGACAGTACTCAGGGTTAATGACTTAAAGCAGAAAAGTTGCAGCACCAAGAAAACATCAGTTTGGCACAAGAATTGATATAAAAGAATTTGAGCAAGAGGGAGTGTATACATATTTAGGAATTGATGAAGGATCAACAATAAAACATGAAAAAATGTGAATAAAACTTAGTAAGGAATATTTTAGACTTAAATTAATCCTGAAAACAGCATTGACATCTAGCAACGAAATTCAAGCTATAAACCAATTTGCTGTTCCTGTCCTAACTTACAGTTTTGGAGTGACTGACTGCCCATAAAAGGTGTTGAACAGATTATACAGGAAAACAAGAAGGATGCGTCATGCTCAGCAAATGATTTATAAAAATCAATGCATAACAAGATTATATATTCCCCCGTTCTGAAGGAGGAATGGTTCTCCTCGAAACTGATTACATGTATAGATCTGCAGTCGTGGGAATGCATACATATCAGCTGACCTCACAAGACCCAAACATAGTGAACGTTTTGAAACATGAGGACAATAAATCTAAGATGATGTCCCTTCTAAGTCTAGCAGAAGTATATCTGTGTCAAGCAGGAATGGAAACCAAACCAGAAGTAGATAAAAATCAGGTAACAATTGAATGTGCCAAAAAGCAAAAGTAAGACTATAAGGTGAAGAATCAGATGAGAAGGCAAGAAATGTGAAAAATGCATAAATATAGCTGCAAGTATAGAACACTTCTGGAAGAACCTCATGTTGATGAAGACTGAACACAGGAATGGTTACGAAGAAGCAAATTCAAACCAAGAGATGAAAGGTTAATATTGGTGGCCCAAGGTAGTGGGCTATATACACGTTGGTTACAAAGTCCATTGCACATGTGGGAGAAACAGACAATTGTAGGTTTTGTAAAACAGAATTGGAAACAGTTGCACACTTTTTTGCTGATTGTGACATACTAATGGCAGAAGGACTGTATAGTGAAAGGCATAATAATGTGGTAAGACTGTTGCACTGGGGATTGTGTACTCATTATAATACTGAAGTAGATGAAAAACACTGGAAGCATGAGCCACAAAGCATCATAGAAAATAATGAAGTCTACATCACGTGGGATCACTCATTACCAACAGTTCAAAAGACAGATGTGAGAAAACCAGATATAGTGGTCCATGAAAAGAAGACAAAAGTAGCATTTAGCATTGAGATCACTACACCCAGTGACTACAGTGTCTTGCTTACAGAGAGACACAAAGTCATAAAATATCAGGATTTGCAGGCAGAAATAAGAACAATGTGGAAGAAAGATACCCAGACAGTTCCAATAGTAGTAGGAGCAACAGGTCCTATAAAAAGGAAGATACAGTCGTATTTAGATATGTTATCAATACATGTAACTCTATACGAACTGCAGAAGGAATCATTACTGGGCATATTGCGAGTGCTGCGAAGAGCACTTTTGGCTAACATCAAAGATCAAAACAATGCTAATTTCATTAACTTTAATCGTACTTTGACTTAGGAATGGAGTCCATTCCTGTCATGGCATTAGAAAGCCAAAAGACTTGTAGAAATTAAAAAAGGAATAAACAATATTATGTTTATAAAGAAGAAGAAAGTATACTAAGAACTAAGCTAACATGGAAATGGAGAAAGGAGATTCTGCCAATAGGGAAGATTGTAATAAGTCGTACAGAGAATAGACAAGAGGGGGGCTGTAATTTACTGGAGAAAGCTAGCAAAGGAACCAAGGTATTGAGAACAAATAATTGGGGAAGGGTAGGTAATAGAAAGCGAAGAGGCCAAGAAGACATTTGGATTGCAGGCTAGTAATTGCCTTCCCTATCAGGGACTGATACCAAAATATAAGCAAAGAGAGAGGGATAGGGGAATCCTAAATGAAAAATCTGCACCGGTTGAGTTTTTAATTGAATCTAGAAAAGAAGCTGCTGTTATAAAGGGATAATTAGAAGGGCACATAAAATATTACAAAATAACTACCAGAGTCAATCAGAAGAAGGCAGAAAAGATTGAGAAGAGAGATTAGATATGCAATTCACAAAGAAACAATGGAAGAACATATGTATGGCTCCCAAATGTGCAACAAAGTCTAGAAGATTAAGGATTTTTGCATGCAAGTGTTTGCATAGATACATTAATACGCAAGCAGACTGCAAAGAATTATTGTTCAGGCAGATGGCAAATGTTGGAAGTGTGATGGGGAAAAAGAGATAACTGAGAACATGTGTTTTGGGAGTGTAATGAGTTGGCAGACTTTAAAAATTCCATGCACAGTAATCTGTCAGGAATACAGGGTGAGCAAATGGGTGTAACTAAGGAAATTATTTTTTTGATCTGGGATACAGGATCTGAATTGCCTAGACAAAGTAAGGCCTTGTTAAGTTTAATTCTCTTGGTTGCCAAAAAAATGCAATTACTAGAAATGGAAATCAAAATTTAAACCAACTATACTTGATGTAGTGAATATTGTAACAGAGATAAAAGAAGAGGAACTAGGATCTTTAGAAAAGGGTCAGCGTAAATTACAAAGAAAAAATGGAAATTGTGGGAAATGTTTTGCAGGAGAAATGAGGTTTAAAAGAAGGCAGGAATTTAATAATTTATGTAATGTTGCTTAGATTATACATCACATATAGTGTTGTTTATCCTATAATGTTTTAAATGTGAAGATTATAGTTTATTTTTATATAAATGTAAGTTTGTCTATGTTGCAAGTGATAATTCTGTAAAGGTGTTAAAAAACTATATCAGGTTGCACAGCAAAGGCAGAAAGATAAAGAAGGTAGTCAGTCACCCTTTATAAGGGATGCCAGCAACAACCTGCTCACCAGTCCACAAGACATCAGAGGCAGATGGAAGGAGTACTTCCAGCAGCTTCTGAATGAAGAATACCCCACAGAAGCTGTACTGCCCCAGACGCAACCTATAATGAAAGAAGAAGAGGAGTCCACCACAGAAGAGGTAAGAACAGCACTAAGGAAAATAAAGTCAGAGAAAGCAGCAGGCTCAGATGAGGTCACAGCAGGTATGATAAAGATGTTGAGTGAGGTAAGGGAGAAATGGCTCCTGAGGGTACTCATAGCTGTGTGAAGAGAAAGGAGGTATCCAAAATGACTGTAGCATATTTCTCCTAGTGTTCAGAAACAAAGGCGGCATTCACACCTGTGGGTAGTATAGAGGTTTCAAACTCCTGTCACACTGCACGAAAGTTCTGGAGTGGCAGACTGACAAACAAATATGCAAAGCTATAGAAAATAAGATGGGAGATTAGCAGCTCAGTTTCTGATCAGGATCCAGCACAACTAACCCAATGTTTGCAATGAGATAGATAGTTGAGCAGGAGCTAGAGATGAAGAAAGAGTCCAACTGGGCATTCCTAAACTTGAATAAAGCATATGACAAGGTCCCAAGAAAGTTGATTTGGGCAATCCTGCAGTGGTACAAATTCCCAGAAAAATTTGTAGAATTAGTATAGGCTATGTACAAGGACCCAATCACTCAAGTACGAACAGTGTTCGGTCTCACAAAGGGTTACCTTTGGGAATGGGTGTGCACCAGGGTTCAGCTCTGCACCCACTGCTGTTCATACTGTTGATAGCCTACATTAGCAAACCGGTCAGAGGGGACAGATCAGCAGAGTTGCTGCATGCAGATGATGTGGCATTACAGGCAGACTCTCAGCAAGAACTTAAACAAATGATAGGGAATGTAATATAAAACTGAAGGCACATGGGATGAAACAGAGTACAGATAAGATGGATGTAATATCAGCAAATGAGGGAAATCAGAAGAAGCTGAGAATTGAGATAGAAGGGAAAATAGTGGGACAAGTTGACAGCCTCAAGTATCTGGGAGGGGTGTTTGAGGAGAAGGGAAATCTGAATGAGGAGGTCAAAGCTAGAAGCAGAGGGGCTGCAGCCAACTGGCATAGCGTATCAGGTGCAGTGCATGACAGAAGAATGTTAAAGAAGCTGAAAAGTAAGGTGTACAAAACAGTGGTGTGACCAGTAATACTATATGGTACAGAGACATGGGTAGTGAAGGCAGGACAGCTGAGGAAGCTAGAAGTGATGGAGATGAAGTGCCTGAGATGGGTGGTAGGATACACACTGTGGGACAGGCAGAAAAATGAGGATATAAGAGCAGAACCCAAAGTAGCTACATTTGCAGAAGAGAAAGAGATTACAGTAGTTTGGGCACATGCACAGGTGGGAGGGTGGCCTAACGGAGAAAGATTTGGAACTGATAGGAAGAAAGCAAGAAGAAATGAGGGGATCCAACAAAGAGGTGGATGGATTGTGTGAAAGAAGACCTGCAACAGTCAGGCATGAGTGTGAAAGAAGGAAGAAGAGTGACACTGAACAGAGACAGAGAGAGGGGGAGATGGCAACACTTGATACAACACCCTAACCCCATGTAGGAAATGGGAAAAGGGGGGTTGATGATGATGATGAAACTGATGGATCATTTTGGGAGGGGTCTAATTAGTGCAGATTTCCAGATGGAAGGTGAAATATTTTGAGACAAGATTATGTTAAGTGCATGTAAGATGGACTCACAAGATCCTCTTTACATAAAGAGAGGAGCCAAGAATGCATTGAGGTATTTTTATTTATTTTTTATTTTTATTTTATTTTACATTTGTTGACCAGGAAAGTCCGACTAGGTTCCATAGATCCTGTTTTCAGCGGAGGCCTGGGGAGAAATGCTCCAGAAGCATGTCTTTAGAATGTGGGAGGAAACCGGAGTACCCGGAGGAAACCCACGTGAACACAGGGAGAACATGCAAACTCCACACAGAAGGCACCCCAGCCTATGTTATTAATAAATCTAAACCAGATTGTTTCACAGACTTTAAGTCTAGGTCTTTGTTTATTATTGCAGTGAACTTTCTTCTGCAAAGAATTTATTAATGTAATTTTGCTTAGTGCTGAGGAGACTGATACTAAAGTAATCAATTATAAAGTTTCTAAAAAATTATAGGCATTTGTTATCTGGCTTAAAAGAGAAATGTTTTTATTTTAATTTGCCGATGATGGAATTAATCTTCAAAGCAGAAAGGGATATGTTGATTAAGTGGATACAATTAATGAGTTGGGTTCATAATTACAGTAATGTTGTAAGCCTGGCTATAAAGTTTTATTTGGAGGTGATACTGTAATTGAATAAAATGAGGGTCTCTCTTCTTGAATTTTTACCAGGTCAGGCAATGAATAAATTATGAATATCATAGGAAATAGTGATGGAGAGTTGGAGAGCTGTCGTTTATACAGGATCTTTTCCCCAACTATGTCTGAGTTGTGGGTGTATATTTATTTATTTATGTTTTTTAACTAGGTTGGTGGGCTGATCCACAAATCCCTTTCAGCCATGACCCAAACCTGTTAGGCAATTGCACTATTGTTTAAAGTTACATAAGAAGAAGAATGTTGGCAGAATACAATAACTGCATACTAACCTTATTTACTACTCATATAATAGAGAAGATAAAGCTGTAAAGCATAAATTGTGTTAGCTGCTTCAACATTTGATTAGTCTGACAATAAATATGCATGAATTCTGCATTGTTTATCATGCAATATGCACATTTGGTGTTATAACATTTTAATAAATAGTACAGATGAGTGCTAGCTGTATAAAGTAGAACAGTATAACCTCATATGAAACAGTACTGCTAAATGTTCTCTGTATACATATGCTACAATATTGTTCTGTTAGGAAAGGAAACTAACTGTTCTAGTTTGCTTATGTGACTACAAGTATTTATGTGACCGATCTTCATCTGGATATATCTGTGGTCAGAAATGTGCAGTATGGACCAGCAGGTTGAGTATTTGGCTTGATGGTCCTGGTCTGGTGAAGCAGCAGTAGGATAATCTTAAGGGGCCAAATGGATTTTTTTTTAAATCCAGGATGGTGTTTATGTAGAATGTGACTGAAACTGAACTGGGATTTGGATGAAAGTATATTGTAGTTTTGGAGAAGAGGTTTAGCATGTTGCAGAAACATATTATGTCTCATGTTTGTTTCTCATTAAATACATAATAACTTGTAATTTCTCAAATGAGTTAAATGAAATGTTTATGATACTTTTTATGTCAAAGGAAAGTTGAAAAATAGATGAATAATTATACAAGGTATGTTCTCATGTGATGTAAGTAGTAGACTTATATTTTAAGTGCCTTATTATCATATTCTCTCTATTAGCAAATTATAGTTTACTAATAAATAGTTGAAAGCAAAGTAAGTGCTGAAGGAGTTAAGGGATACTTTGTTGAAGATTCTAGTTTCAGAAAGTTAATGAATTGTGGCAGATATATGTAGAAACAGGATTAATAAAATAAGGAACAGCTACACCCTGGACTTCTCAGGCTGGGGAATGAGTTTTTGCAAGGCCCTCTGTGAGATAGTACAGACTGATAATGAATGTTACAAAGCTGAAGGACAACAAATTTTAATACAAGTGGCTCACAGTGAAAATGCAAATTTGTGAAGTGTTCACATAAAGCTCTAAGTGAGAAGCATGAGGGATGAAAATGTTTTAAAATACACTGATTTACTAAGAGTAATGTAACATCAAAATTCTGCATGCAGGGAACTGATAAGAAATGGCATACACACACACACACACACACACACATATATATATATATATATATATATATATATATATATATAAAATGTTTTTCTCTTTGTCCCTTATTGAGGCTGATTCTGAAGATTTAGCAGGCAACCTCCCAGCTATCTTTGTGAAATAAATAAGCACTTTGCACATTCTGAAGTGTCATTATTGACTGAGTCAAAGGGTAAAATTCTTTGCTATTTAATATGTACTTTAACATTTGGTGCCTTGAGACTCGGATTCTGAAGTTTGGTATTGTTGCAAAGCAGTGTGGCACAAACTACAAGGGCCTAACACAGAAAGTTATTCTGTGAATTCCACGTTACTTTGTATGGAATAGTTACAGACGCAGATATCTAACTATTCAGGCTATGCAAATATGATAGGCTCAGCAGGAAAACTGATAGTTGGGGTAAAAATTGTAGATAATTGTAGTTAAAAGAGTGGAATGAGAAAATAAAACAAAAGAGGTATTGTGTGTTGTTAAATGAATGAGTGAGGAAAAGTTAAATTAGTTCATGAGCCCATAGCATGCTAGAACATAGGTGTGTGGTATAAATCAAATTAATGAGCCCATAGCACATTGGGACATAGGTGTGAATGTAAGAAGGTCCAAAAAAGTGATAAGTTCTGGACACTGCAGCTAGCCACCCCATTTTCCCAGTTGCAATGCTGGAGCTGTAATTTTGAGCTTGCATTAGGATGAAAGCAAGGGGGTGCTTTGGGAAAAGGCTGATCAAAACCCTTCCTCTGTCATTGCACAATGACCAAATTCCTACCCTATCCTAGTCAAAAGGTAAAATTCTTTGCTATTTCATTTGTACTATAACAGGCAGTTAATAGAAAGGGAGGAAAAAGTGAATAGACTTGGATATTGGGAAGGAACTTGCTCTATATCATTTGTACATGAAATCATTATTTTGTATTACATGGACCTGCTGAATAGTGACAAATTCTGGTGTATCATACCATTTCTAGGGGAAGAGGCAGATGGAAATGCAGAAGAAAATAAATGAAAAGGTAAAAGGATTTTTCATTCAAATATATGCAGGAAATCCACATTTAGCAATTATATTTGCATTATAGTAGTAACCACCCTTAACACCATAAAGTAAGCCTAGTGAAGGATCAGTTTATTTGACCATCTAGGATAATTTCTGATTACGATGCTTTGTTATTAGAACTTGATAAGTTAAAATCAATGTTCCTACAGAGAGGCTACCCAGATGAAATGATTAAAAAGAATATAAAATATGTATTAGAACATATGGATACTTGTTGTAAACTAAGTATGGACAATAGAAGGCATAATTATGACATTATTGTGAAAGAAGATATCAATAAGTTACCTTTTCAAAGAGCTTTTATACTTAAATATATACCGTTATCTGGAGAAATAAAAATATTGTTCATATTAACTTTAACATTTTTTAATCTAATAACAGATTTATGGATATTGAAGGTGGAGCACCACATTTTGTTTTTAAAATGGGTGACAACGTGAAATAAATAAAGGTAGTAGAACATATGAACGTAATAAGATTTCAACTATGGGTACCAAAAGTGTGGTGTCAGTAGACAGTGTCCCTATATTCTTATGGATGATAAATTAACTTACAAAATAGTTTCATCAGTATTGCAGAATTTGTTCATAGTAATTGCAGTACAAGTGGGGTAGTGTAATCAGTGATTTGCTCCACTTGCTTGCATTCTATGTAGGTTATAGTTAATGTTTGCAAAACAAATTCCACAAACTGGATAAATGCCCGGTTTACACCTCAGAGCAGAATTAAAATAAAAATAAAGCAACAAATTGACCATGGCTCAGTGAATTCAAACAGTTTTAATAAGAGGGGGTGATATAAACAACAGAGTAGAAGAAATACAGCAGAAATGGATACTACAACTACAGGCAGATAAACCACCAGGGCTAAATGGTGTAGTTTCACTGAAACCCTTCCTGAAAGCTAGGTCTCTGAAACATTGAATTTATTGGTTTAATTATATGATACATTTTTATTACTATTTTTTTGTATACTGCTTTAAAGCTTAGAATTTTTTAATTGTTATTAATTAATGATGTCATATAGGATGTGGTATCTGATTGGTCAGTATTAATTTAAATTTAGTTGTTTTATTTGTATGAATGGAGTCTGAAGACGTGATTAGTTGTAAATTGTGAAAGCGCTTACTCTTATGTGTTTTATTAAAATTGTTTGAATTCACCAAGCCATGGTCAGTTTGTTGCTTTATTTTTATTTTAATTATACTTAATGTTTATTTAGGAAAAGAATATATCAACACGTGCATGATGCAGAAATAGCCGATGGTAAAAATGCTTTGTTTGTTTGGTCACCTGTAATAATTATGCTAGGTTTTGGTTTCAAATGCTAGAAATTGTACTCAAAACCCATGAGATGGGCCTCAGGAAATATGACTTGAATACATGGAGATATTGTGGCAGTTTTGTTTAAATGCATACAACGAACCAGGATTAAATTAGATGCTTTCTATTAACCCTGTGTTAAGACTGTGAGTGGCAAAATTATGACCTTTTTATTTTTTGATGATGACTTATAATGTTTTGTATAATACATATTTTATGGGTTTAGACTAACTGAATATTTTCAACTACTTTCAAATGTCATGGTAATTTAAAAATGTGTACAATGCAAATACCATTTTTACAATATTAAATTCATTAAGGAAATTTCAAAAATTCAGTAATTGATCTATGTATTTATTTGATTTCGCATTATTTATTAATGACAATTTATTTATGGTTTTATTTTAAAATGTTTTTAATTTTAAAATGCATGTATTGATTGTGTGATGTAACACATTTTTGGTTATTTAAAGGTTATGTCTAAAAGTAGTGCTTTAGTTTTGAAGAAGTCCGTGTGAACATTTATTTTAGATGAAAGCACTAAACTGGAGCATTTGTCAAAACTTTGGCTTTATTAAAAAAGTTCCATTCAATGACTCAGTCTGCAAGTTTTTTTATTTAGTAATTGTTTGATATTTCATGCAGTAGCTCTTGTTTATTGGTTATTTAGGTATGACACTGGCCAACAAGAAAGACAGTTAATATACACTGGGCACTGCTATACAAGGAAAAAGTGAACAAGCACTACAAACAAGACAATTCACTTGCAGAACTTTTCTCATAGATGTATTTGACACTGTCTTTATTTTCTTGGTGATGCATGACCCTGTCCTTATTTACAGTGTTGTTTTCTAGGTACAATATATGGCTTTTTGCATGGAGTAATATTTCTCCTTGCTATTGTCAGGGCTTGATGTCCTCATTTACCTCCTGTGTGACCTTGAACAAATTATATAACCAGACATTGCTCCCAGATCATCCATAAAAAGGGAATGTGTATGTCTAGTGGCCTTCCTGGTTAAAAATGGGTATTATTATTATTATTATTATTATTATTACTATTATTATTACTGTTACAATTACTATTATTATATTAGGTGGGACCTACAGTTTTTTTATAAAACTATGTTTAATTTAAAAAGTGACCTGGTCTCCCTATTATGCTTTATTTGTCTTCAAAATCTGTCATAAAGGAAAGTGAGTAGAAAAATGCATATCAACTGGGTGATGAACCTAGGACTCATGACTCTCAACATATGAGGATAATGTCATGATTATTTGGGGAACTAGTTCATCTTTAAAAAAATATTGTTTCACAGATGGAAATAATATCATTTCTTTTTGTTAAAAACGTAAATGTAATGGCAAGATAAGCACTGCTATCAAAGATAATCCACTTTCTCATTAACCATTTTATAGTCCATTAATTAATAGTGTCATCAAAGATGGACATTGAAAGTTGTACCAGGAGGTCATGGATAAATCCAATTACTTATTTTCACTTTCCCTCCTCATTTTGAATTTGAAAGAAAAACATGTTTTATTTTTATTCCATATGTATTTTGGGGGCATTACATTTGTAAATTAAAATATAATGCATGTTTGGAGAGCACCAAGATATGTTATTATGAAACTTATTTCAGTTGTACTTTTCACTTCTAATATTATGTTTACAATACCTGATATATATGATCAAGCAACACACCCTGCTCCAGTGCACACAATATCTAAACACTTATTTTGAAACTGGGAGAAGCCATCTCTCACTTAACACAAGAAACTACACCTCCTCCCATGGAAGACAATATTCCTACATCCCTCCAAATAGTGGCCATCATCACAGTTGAACACCCATCCATTCACCAATCTATCCATTCTATGCTCTTGAGTGGAATCTGTCTTGTAGCAGCCTCCTGGACAACCATTGTTGCCCACAGAATTTTCATGCAAATAGGAAGTAGACCACTAGACTTTTCTTCCACCTCCCATGTATTCTTTTTAACTCTGTTCTTCCTTCACAGCCTCTACTGGGAATGTTAGACTCAAAGACTCAGTAACTTAGCTGCCCCTTTCCCATAACCCTGGTCAAACAACATTTAAGAGTAAATATGCCCACATTCAATATATGCTCATTCATAATTATTCAGTCTGTCACTGACCACAAAGTAGAGCTAGGGTGGTGCTACTTGACTTGAATATCAAGAGACTGCAAAATCTCCTGTCTACTCAAATATGAGCAACTCTAGCCTGCTGTGTAAACATAAAGTCAGTTTTTATGCCATGATATACTGTCCATGTGAAGGTAAGTTTTTTCTCTCATACTGCTCACACAAAAGGACATTTGTACTTCTTATAACCAGCAGACTGTAACCACAAATGATAGCTAAGTGACCCTGCATGAGAGACTGACAAATGTTTCATGCAAGTAATGCATTATGCTATTTAATTAACTACATTTTATATACCTGTCCCTGTGATGGAAACGTTTTCTGTTAGATTAAGAAAGGGAACGTCTGGACCTTTAGAACAAAAAATATCAGCAGAGGTGAAATGCATAATAAATAAATTATACATCATGATGTGTTATCAATTAAAATATTTTAAAATTGCCATTAAAAAGTATTTTTTCACATGGCTGCTTGTCGTACAATAAACAGGCAGACCATATCACATTCTTTACCTGTTCCTCAACATCCCTTGAAATATTAGTTTCATTTAGTAGATTGCCATTCACTTGTCCAAAGCTTGTCCAATAAATAGCTTCTTTGGCAGGCCTACAAAATACATATTTGTGTAAAAGAGAATGTTATATCTTGTTCATTACTTAAAATTCTGGTATAGTCAAAGACTTGTGTATAGCCATTAATGGAGTAAGTTGCTTTTAAAGCATTCTTAACTCCTTTACTTCCAAGCAGAAGTAGATAATGAACACCTTTGCTTCTTAAGCACTTTTAAAATAGTATGGTTGCTACATCTTGAGAGTTTTTTGCAAAATTTCAAAATCATTTCTGGAAAGCATACCTCATATTCTTAAATCATATACATGTTCATAGGTTCATAGTTATATACTAGGCTAATGACCACCAGGACTTTTATAAGCCTAGCCATGCAATTCAATCCACTTGTGTCCCTACATATCATGGGCATTAATTAGGAGTGGGCATGTTAGTTAGGAGGTTTCTAGAGGTTATCTGAAGGGTATGTTAGTTTGGGTATTACTGTCTGCCTCTGTCTCTGTTTGTCAGAGACATGAGGCTCAGACCCATGATGAATTTCTGATTAACCATCCATTGGTCAAGGCTACAGTTAAACACAATGAATTTATACCCTGGATTCTCTTAGTGAGGAACCTTTGTGTGCGTTCCAACTGTTACATATGTCTGATCAGGTACATTCCAAAGAGGGCAATATACTCAATAATGGGTCTGTTAAGGGCCAAATAAAGTGACTCTATAACTTCCTTGGACCTGGATGCCATGCCCTTACTTGTACATTTGATGACATAAAATGGTTTTATTACTACCTTGGCCACATGTTGGTCAAAGGCCAGATTACTCTCTACATATAATCCCAGATCCCCAACTACTGTGTCAACTCTTAATAGTGTCTTATCAATGGAGTAATTAGCCTGGGTGGCAGTATTCCCAAAAGGCTCTATAATGCATTTCTTGGCATTGAGTTTTAGTCTGTGACTTTGGCACCAGTCATTTGTTAGACTGTCTTGTAAGATATTTGTATCATGGGGGAATCTATAATCGCTCCCGATTTGCAGTCATCTGCAAACTTGGTCAGTCAAAGGCCCTTGACATTAGCCTTTACTTCTGAGAAGTAGATACCAAATAGGAGTGGTCCCAAAATGGAGCACTAAGGTATGCCAAAGGTGACTGGTCTATAAGTAGAGATGGTATCCCCAATCCTGACTTTCTGGATCCTGTCTCTGAACCAGCTGGAAATCCAGTGAGTTATATAGCGTTTATGCCCAGTTTAGCGAGTTTGACAACTCTACCCTAGTTGGGTTATTGTATCAAATGCCTTAGCTAGGCCCAGGTAGGTGGTATGCAGTTTTCCTCTCATTGTTTGCCTTGGCAACCTTCTCAAAGATGTCCACCAGGTTTAGTAGGCATGTTCATCCCTTGACAAAGCCAAGCAGGTTGGGTCCAGTGTCTGAAGGTTGCCCATGTCTTTATTGATCATTTCCATGATAATTCATTCCATGGCTTTGCATATTAGATTAGTCAGACTAAAACGTCTGTAGATTCCGGGGTAGGTAGATGGTCTATCCCTGTGAAGTAAGATAACTGCTGTGGTACTCTAGCCTCTCCTCACCTGTTTTTAGGCTACAGCTGAAACTTGGCTCAAGTGGTCTTGATAGGTCATATCTCCAGTGTTATTTAGGAGGCATCCCAGGATATTGTCAAGACCCATTGAGGCTGTATTTTTGGCCTTAGTGAGAGCCACCAGGATTTGCTCCCTGTTAATAGGTGGGAGGAGGGGTATGCTACTAGGTATTTCATCCAGGGAGGCAGGGAGGAAGTAGGTGAAGTCTGAGGTGAATTTGTTAGCTAACAAATTCAATATGTCACTCTGCTCAGTAAAGGTGGTATCTTTGACCAGTAGTCCAGCACACTGATATGTCCTGCTTCTGAGGTTTCAGACAGGTGTAGAAGACCTTGTAGCTGTCTTTAGCCTGTGAGGCAATCTTGACCCTCTTGATCAGCCTTATTGGACTTTAGTCCTCTTAGTTTCCTGTTTAGTTTAATTAGAGAGCTCCTATAATTATCCTGATTTTAGGCATGACTTTATTCCTTGTGTTATAATACACTGTTAAGGTTGCAATTCTACCAGTGTGGTTTGGTTTTAGAGTTTTTTTTTTTACTTAACTTCTAGTATGTACAGTAGCCTGTATACAGCCATTTACATGGTTTTATAGGGTATTTGTGAACAATTCCACAAAAGTTATTGTGAACTCAGGGTTGGGAGGGCATTGAATTTTGATAAACTAGATCTTAATATGGTATAGTTTGCTTTGGAATAGTTCTTAACTGTTGCAGGGTTTGCTGGGGTTACTGAGTTGATTTTTATTTTGAAGGAAATAACTTTGCGTTCCAACCTCACCAGTGAGAATGTGATGGGGGGATGCAGCACTCTCCCATATTGATAAGTACCAGGTCCAGTATGTTTCAACCTCTGGTGGGTGTGTACTCTATCTGGTCAAGGTATTTGTGTTAATAAAGTCTAGGAATCATTCTGCTAGTGAGGATGAAGCAGTGTATGCTTCCCAGTGTATAGACGGGTATGGGCATAGCGGGTGACTGATAGCTTGCTAGGATATGGGATGAGACTTTGTCTATTGTGATTTACAGGTGGATAAATTCCAGGGTATTATCATGTTTAACAAAAGCAGAGTTATTATTGTTGCAAATCTAGATTGAAACTCCTCAACCTTGTCCTGCTCTGTGCAACTGATAGTCTAAATATCTGGAAGGCACTGAAGCCTTGCACTACCAGAGTACTTTCTGTGGATTTTAAACCATGTCTCAGAGACGGCACAGATGTATATATTCTCCAAATAAAAAGAGCATGTAGGGTATAGAGTTTCTTGCTTAGGCTCTTAGCAATAACCATTAACACCTTTAGGTTTTTTTGGGTTATATTTGCTATGTCAGCAAGTTTGTCAATTTGGCATTGCCTAAAAAAGATTCTAAAGTTTTAGCCAATATTCAGAAGACTTAGGAAATAGTTGCAGACCATCCTTTGGAAAGCAACATGGTCTATTAACCATGTCTTCCTATGCTAACAAATATTGAATTCCCTTGAAAAGACACCAGAAGCTAAACCAATTATTGAAGTCAGTCATATTTTGTTCATAATATGGCATCATCCTTGGTGAAGGTAGAATACTGCTTAATGCAAGGCACTTACCTGCCTGAGACATATTCAGAGATCAACAATGTCTCTTTTAGTCCAGGGGAAAATATGTCTCACATTGTTAACTCTCACATGGATTATAATAGAATCATACTGGTACCTGTGGTGTAGTGACTTGAATGTGTGTGTAACTTGACAGCTCTTGGCTCCAGATAAGCAACTAACTGTTATCTTCTCCTTGTTTAGTCTGGTGAGTGGGGCATCTGTGTCTCATACAATGGAGTCCCCTATGACAATTGTCCTGGGTAATGTGTTGTCTAGCCTTATGGGCAGAGCTTTTTGTGTTCTGCTGGGTGTAGTATTGTGTGGTGTTTAGTGTTGCTTTTGGTGAGTGCTTTAGAGATTGCAAAGTCTAGGCATTAGTGTTTATAGGTTAGGAGGGCTTTGATGTTTGTGAAGAACTTTACTAGTAACACTGTAATAAATGACTAAATGAGGCACAAATCAAGCAGCAGATCATCGTACTGCCACAAATGTGAAAGAAGCTACAAGATTGTCCAGACTAGGATGTTTGGAGTCTAAATCTGAAAATGCACTCACTGGAAGCACTCCTCACCTTGGAAGATGCAGATATCTGTACAGTCACAGAGACCTGGTTCAAGACCACAGAGAGCACCCCAGTCATACCAGGATATAATGCCTTCCACACATTCAGACCATAAAATGAATGCATGAAAACTAAAGGAGGGGGAATATCAATATTCATCAAAGATAAATACACCTCCAGATTGGCAAAGCAGAATGATTCCCTAGAGTTACTCCATGTCCAAGTAACTATAGGAAAGACCCATCTCCAAGTTATTGTCAGCTATAAAACCCCTTCCATGAACCATGATATCTACACTGCCTACTTGAATCTACTTGAGTCACCCAAAATACAACCAAACACCCTGGTTATGGGTGATGTTATCTACTAGTCCATAGATTGGGTAAATTATATATGTACAAACAAACTCGCCCAAAGGTTCTTGGACTTCATTAACTTAAATGCCTTGGAGCAGATAGTTGGCAAACCTACAAGGGACCCAAATTTTCTAGAATTGGTACTCATCAGCATGGTAGAACAGTGCATAACCACAAATGTGCAGCCCTCCCTGGTGAAGCCTGATCATAAGTTTGCCTCTTTCAAAGTACAGATAACATCAGTCACCCCCTCCCCCCAGGAGAATTTAGGCTAAAAAAATGTCTCCAAAGCCAACTACAGCCTCTTACAGGAAGGCTTTAATAGCTTCAAAGCTCCTGTTCCCACTGAAGGCAAGGACACCTACACTGGGATATACATCAATGCATTGTATAAACATCTATACAATTGTATTGACTCAGATGTTCCTGATAGGACCAAAGCAAGATCCTCCAGAAAAAACAAGCCTGCCTGGTAGATATCAGCCATGGTCAGGTTATTTAATAAGAGGAAGAAATTGCTGTCTAAGAGCAAGAAGGAACAATCTCAGAACTGGAAACACACCCTTCTCAGTTTGAAAAAGCAAATAAGACATCTTGCAAAGTCCTCTAAAGCTAATTATCCCTAACCATAACTACGGATAACCATAAGGCTACATCCAAAACCTTAAAGGAAAAGTCCAGGTTTACACTGAGCTGGTAGTGAATGGTACCACATATACTGAACCAGTGAAAATAGCCAACCTGCTGGCGGACAGCTTCAGTCAAAACTCCCCCCCCCCCGTCCCGGCCACATGTACCCCCAAAACATTCCTACCACCTACTCTCCACCTAGTATCTCTAAACAGCAGGTCTTAACCACTCTCTCCAAGGCCAAAAACACAGCCTCTATGGGATCTGATAACATCCCAGGCTGTGTTCTTAATGGTTTAAAACAGGAGTTAGCAACACCACTGGGTACTCTTTTCAACCACAGCCTAAACACTGGTTTTGTCCCTGCTGAATGGAAAGCAGCTGCTGTCATCCCCTTGCAGAAGGTGGGTACATCCACTGACCCTAGGAACTATAGACCCATTAGCCTAACCAGCTTTATCTGCAAGACCATGGAGGGAATCATCATGGACCTTATCAACAAGGATATAGGAGACTTTGAAACAGTTGACCCAACTCTGTTTGGTTTTGGTAAATGGAGATGCTGCCTGTTGAACCTGGTGGACTTCTTCATGATTGTCATCAAAGCCCTGGACAAAGGCAAATCTATGCATTCGGAATACCTAGACTTGGCCAAGGCCTTTGACACAAACCCCCACTCTCAGTATATCACTAGGCTCTTATTATTTGCAATTTTGTTTTAACTGAAGGTCATTGTCTTATTTCTTTTTCAGAATTTTGTAAATTTATAGAGCGAAGGAGGAAAATAGATCTTTCAGTAAATGGTAGCCAACTAATGTGTTGCAGAAATTTGCAGTGATGTGTGCATGGTTTGGCTAGCAATGCAAAATGACAAATATTTATTAATAGCTGTTTGTATTTTATTTGTATTTGAGCTTGAGTGGAAAGCTAACAGTGATAGATTGCATTCTAATTAAGGGATTAGTATGTTTTTGGCTAATCTGTAATTTTGAGTTGTGCTGTCTCTGGAAGCTTTTGTTGAGTGCCCATAAGTATTATATTTGACTTTTTAGTGTTGATTAACACCATATTTGCATTTGTCCAGTGACATAATTGTGTAAAACTCATTTCTGTTTTTTGTTGAAGAGAGCTGATGTTCCAACTTGATTCTAATAGTAAGACGCCACCAGTATACGGAGTTAAGTTAAAGCTGGAAAGGTTGGTGGATATATCAATAAAGAGACAGAATAGAAGTAGACCTGGTATCAATCCTTGTGGTACTTTGTTCTGAGTGATCCTTGTGTACACAGTGAATTTCCTGCACATATTTAAAAAGTTTGGTTTTGAAAGTAGCTTTGAAACCAAGTTAAGGTGTTTTCACCAATGTTACATTTACTGAGTTTATTGACAAGTAAGCTGTGGTTGACAGTAGCAACTACTCTTTTTATATAAAGAAATAGTCCCCTTGTTATTTTTAGAACCATTCACATTGTTAAAAATCATATCTGTAACTGAGTGTATAGCTGTCATAGGACTGAAAGAGTTTCTAAAACCATGCTGCCTATCACAGAGAAGTCCATATTTGTTTATGTGCTCCCATATTTGTTTGCAAAGTGCCTTCTGAAATAAAACAATAGTTTGAATAAAGTTTTTCTTTTCTGACATAACTGCTTCCTAATCTTTTCTCTTACTAGATAGCAATGCTAATATATGTCATCACACAATGCTCTGATTTATTTTTATTTCAGTGAATTATTTATTACAGTTTTTAACCTGGAAAGTAAACTAGTTTGGGTACTCTTTTCAGCCATGACATGAGCCAGATGGCATTAAAAAAAGATTAATTTCACCTATAGTCATATATGACTGTAAATTCATATTATTCATCATAGAGTGATAATAGCACAAGTGTTGTGAGGTATAAAAGAGGATGTGCAAATTAAATACATAAAAATGAATGGATTGCAGTGCCATTTCCTTACATGAAAAAAAATATTTCAAATCAGAATGTCATATATTTGTACAATGTACCATCATCAAAACAAATGTATAGTCAGATAATTCTTGAGTAATTACTGAAATGAAATTTTTTTTTTGCAAATCCTATTTTATGGGATTAGGGAATTCCATGAGACCGGTCCAATTTTGGAAAAAGATTTTTTTCTGACAAAGGGATAAAAGGTGGGTCTTAGTAGGAGTCCTTCTATGTTGTTTCAGAGTAGGGGGGTAGTTTAACTTTTAAACTATCAGACAGAAGGGCAGTAGTTAGAAGAGTTTGAACATTTGGGAGCTTAGAAGAAGGGTAGCAGTGACTGTGACAGAGAACCAGTTTTCTTTTGTAATTGAAAGGTTGTCTCAATATACTAGGATGATTGTTGCATATTGTACATTAAACTGTTTCCAACTTGACCAGAGAACCTGTCAAGTACAATTTATTAAATAATAATAAACATAATTACTGCCATACAAGAGGCTTTATTATTATTTACACTACCTTTCTAAAAATGCTGTTTCCCACCTTTCCTATTACTACCCTAGTCCAGATACAGAGTTGCTGTATCCAGGACTGTTGATAAGCTTCTGAGTCCCACAAGCCTTTTTCTGTTGGAGGGAAGCCTTCTAGCTTATCAGTGGGAGTGGTAAGCACTAGGTAACCTATCTACCACAAGAAGAGTGGTTCTGGCCCAGAAATTGTAGTTTATTGGCCATTTGGGCAGTTTTTTCCATCTCTCTCAACTTTCTGGTTTTAAAGCCCATGTTTGCGCTTGATCCCCACCTTTCCCATAACTAGTCTAGTCCAGGTACAGATTTTCTGTATCCAGGACTGTTTTTAAGCTTCTGAGCCCCCCAAGCCTTTGTGTTGGAGTACAGCCTTCTAGCTTATCAGTGGGAGAGGTAAGTACTAGGTAGCCTGTCTACCACAAGAGGAGTGGTTCTTGGCCCAGGAATTGTAGTTTTATTGATCATTCAGGAAGTTGTCCATCTCTTTCAACTTTCTGGTTTAAAAGACCACATCTATGCTTATTTCCCATCTTTCCTGTAACTAACCTACTGGAAAGCACTAGAAAGCCTTAAACTGATACAAGCCTTCTAGCTTAGAAGAGAGACTTTGGAAGATTGAGTATCAGTTTTCTGTATTTTCTTGCTGTACTTAACTGTTTTCCGCCTAAACGCTGATTTTTCCAGCACTTGTTGTGATTTAAAAGCTTGTTTTTTTTTCACATATTGTACTTATTTGACTGCCTGTACTTTTAAAACATTGTTTTTTGTTTAAATAAATTGTTTAACTGTTGTAGGCTACACACTAAAGTGTGATAGCCTTTTCTGATTGCTTGTAGTCATTTAAAGCTGTTTTAAGTGTACTTTTTACTGTTTTTGCCTTATCTTTTCAAAAAAAAAATGTTCTTGTTTTCTGCCTTTCTAAGCTAGTATAGTCCAGTTTTCAGGCTAGTGCTGAATTTGGGGCTGTGTTACAAGTTTCTGAGTTGCCCATACCTTACTTGGATAGAGGGAAGTTTCTCTGTTCACCTGTGAGAGAGGGGAACTTTGAGCAGCCATCTGTCCCTGGAGGAGTGGTTCCAGCCCAGAAGTTAGTAGTTTAAAAACCATGTTTGCAAGGTTTTGTGCACCGGGCAGCACTGGTTAGCTAGGGTTAAATTATTCCCGGCTCCACTAAGTCTCCTCTTCAGTTTTTCACTTGAAACTAGTCTAACTCTCAACCTAAACACTCCAAAAGCATCCTACAGTCCAGCACTTGCTCAGACCTAATAGCAAGCACTAATATACCCCGACACTTGACTGCCCAGCAGGGCAAGGCTCTTTATCCACCCCTCACCAACCAAGCAACTAACAGCTCACCCTACTATTCAGACATGACCAAAGGGCAACTTCAGGTGTACTCTCCAGTCCAGCTGTTGAATCTGGGTATCCTGAGGCAATGTTACAACTGCCTCATGTACATAGACGGTTCTACCTGACATAAACAAAACCCCAAAACACCGACAACGCAATCACCGAAACCACATAACCGACAATACAAAAACACGAAACCCCACATGCCCGACAACGAAATAACCGACGGTACACAAACACGAAACCTCATACACTGCACACACCACAATCACAACAATCAACAAACAAAACCACATACACAACACAAGCACACCAAAATCCCTACAAACCCACACATACACAACTACCTACAACCCTAACCCAAACCCTAACCCTAAGGTCCGTCACTACCGCACACTTACCTGACCCGCTCCCTAACCCTAACTCACTTATCCCGCCCCTAACCCAAACACAATCACTACCGCACACTTACCTGACCCGCTCCCTAACCCTAACTCACTTATCCCGCCCCTAACCCAAACACAATCACTACCGCACACTTACCTGACCCGCTCCTAACCCTAACTCACTTATCCCGCCTAACCCAAACACAATCACTACCGCACACTTACCTGACCCACTCCCTAACCCTAACTCACTTATCCCGCCCCTAACCCAAACACAATCACTACCGCACAATTTCATTCAGCCTTACCTGCACATTGACGTTCTTATGAGCCGTCGACTTTAACTACTGTCGGCGTTTTCAGATTTCGCGCTTCTGAGGCTTCAAAATTTTCTGTCGGTATTCTCAGCTGTCGGTGAACTCAGGTAGAACCACATAGACAGCCCTCTCCTCCTACCACAAAACACTAACATATGTGAGAGATGCAATTATACAGCCAAACTGGAGGCTAAGGCCTCTCCACCCAAGACATGAACAGACAGTCATGAGGAGAAGGTTAACACTTGCACCACACCTCCAGCCTCACATAGACCTACTAAACCAGCACTGGCAGAAAATACACATAAATACACAATATCATACTCGGAGGCTCTAAATAAAAACCCGCAAAAGCATCAGAGAGCTCCAAAGCAGACATCCACAAAACCTGCACCTCCCGTCACAAACCAGACAGCACATAAAACACAAAATCAATGTGCCGCACAATCACAGCCCTTGAGGCGAAATAATATACCTAACACACTAGTAATAGGTGACTCAATAGTCAAGCACACAGACCCCCCACTCACTAGGCTGGACAAGGAGAAGGTTATGGTTAGCTGCCTATAGGGAGCCAGAATCTGCCACATAACACAAGCACTCACTCCAGAACAGGTACAAATATGACTCTGTCATTGTTCATGTTGGTGTGAATGACCTAAAATGTACCTCCCTGGACTACATGAAAAGAGACATGGAAGAGCTCTCTGATCATGTAGCCCAGGCAGGTATGACCCTGACCCTGAGTAGCATCCTGCCCTCAACAAGAATGATACCTCAGTATAAAGAAAAAAAATGATCAATTTCAACAATTGGCTAAGCTTCTGGTGTCATTCAAAGGGGATCCAGTGTCTGTCAGCCTGGGATGACATGCTCGACAAGCCGCATTGCTTCACAAGAGACGGCTTGCACCTGTCACCCCTTGGCTTTCGAATACTGGCCAAGGCTCTTGCTGCCCCCATAATGCCTTTTTTTAGGCAAGGCTCAAAATTTAAACCCACCTCCGTAAACAGCACAAGTAAAAAAATGAGGGTTATGCTACTCAACGCCAGGAGTTTAAATCTCAAAATGCATGCGCTCAAAGCACTCCTAAGTATGGAGAACGTCAACATCTGTGCAGTAACTGAAACCTGGTTCAAGGCTCCAGAGAGCACTCCAGCACTACTGGGCTACAACTCATACCACACATTTCGGCCACAGAACACGGACCAAAACACAAAAGGGGGGGTGTATCCATATTCATCAAGGATACTCACACCTCCAGGTTAGTGGCACAGCATGATACCTCTGAGATCATCCATGTGCAACTAATAGGGCAAATCTGCAATGCAAATTGTGGCCTGCTACAGATCACCCTCCATGACCCAGGACCACCACTCTGCTTTTCTGGAGACACTGGAAAACATGAAGGTCCTACCGAACACCCTGCTACTGGGTGATTTCAATTACCCTACCATTAACTAGGAAAACTACTTGAGTACAAACTCCCAGGCTCAGCGCTTCCTGAAATTTATTAACTCAAATGCCCTGGATCAGCTTGTAAACTCCCCTACCAGAGGCTACAACATATTGGACCTGGTCATCAACAACATGGGCGACAGGTGTTCCGTACCGGAGGTCAACCCATCGCTGGTTAGATCAGACCATAAACTAATCACCCTGGATGTCCACATCCCACCACCACCCCCAACCAAGGAAACCACAGTGAAAAACTTTTCTAAAGCAAACTTCACCTTACTTAAGGCAGAGGTGGTAAGTTTCACAGCTCCCACGCTAAAGGATAACACTGCCCAAGATGCAGAATCCTTTACAATTACACTCTATGAGCACCTACAAGGATGCATTGATCATGCCATCCCTAGCAAGACCAAGACTCGCTCCCCTAAGAGAAGGAAACCAGTCTGATGGACCCCTGCCATAAACAGGTTATACAAGAGAAGGAGGAAACTAGTTCAGAAAAAAAGCAAATCCCAAGAAGGAAAGACATCCCTGATCAGCATCAGTAAGAAACTAAGGTCCCTCACAAAATCATCCAAGGCTAACTTTGAAAGCCTTCTTTAGCTATGTCAAGAATCTAAGTGGCAACTCGCATATATGCTCTGAGTTAGTGCAAAATAGCACAAAATATACTGAACTTACTGATATTGTCAACATCCTGGCAGATAGATTCAGTGCAAACTTCACCTCCCTCTCACCTTCAAAAGGGCCCACAACAATACTGGAAAAGTGTAGTGTCCCGGAAATCACAGAAGCACAGGTGAAAACAGCCCTTTCAAAAGCCAAAAACACAGCATCAATGGGGCCAGATGGTGTCCCAGGCTGCGTCTTGCATGAAGTACAGAACGAACTAACCCCCCACCTAAACACGCTGTTCAACCTCAGCCTCTCCACAGGCTACATGCCCCCATAGAATGGCACACAGCAATGGTTATTCCACTCCACAAAGGAGGGGAATAACTGACCCTGGTAACTATCGCCCCATAAGCCTGACTAGCCTGGTCTGCAAGGCTATGGAGTGCATCATCATGGAACTCATTACCAAAGACATTGGGAACCTCCAAACACTTGACCTGACCCAGTTCAGCTTTGTTAAGGGCAGATGTTGCCTACTAAACCTGGTTGACTTCTTCGAGACAGTCACCAAAGCCATAGATGAGGGAAAGGTGGTACACACAGCCTACCTTGATCTCACCAAGGCATTCAACACCATTCCTCACTCGGGTATTATAGAAAAACTCACCAGCCTGAACATAAACCCCAACGTCACAAGATGGGTTGTCAACTGGCTTACAGACAGAACTCACACGGTAAGAATAGTGGGCTCCAGGTCCAACTCTAAACCAGTCACAAGTGGTGTCCCGCAAGGCTCGGTTCTGGGACCCCTATTGTTCGGCATATATTTCTCAGAAGTACAGGCAAACACAGGAGGACTATGGCAACCAAGTTTGCCGATGACTGCAAACTGGGAGCCATAATTGACTCTCCAGCTGACACGGACATCCTTCAAAAAGGCCTTACTTTGACAGACACCTGGTGTCAAAGTCATGGCCTCAAGCTAAATGCCAAAAAATGCATAGTCATCCCGTTTGGGAAAAACAAAACACCCACAAATTACCACATAGGTGGTAGCCCCCTTAATACAGAAGAGGTAATAAGAGATCTGGGGACCCAGGTAGATAGTAATCTCTCTTTTGACAATCATATTGCCAAAGTAGTTAGGAAATCCTTCTATGTGGCCCATCTAATTTCTAAGGGGATCGCATCTAGAAATAAAGAGGTTATAGTGCCCCTCTACGCGTCACTCATCAGACCCATCATAGAGTACAATGCCCCATTTGGGATGTACCTCACAAGACACTTACAACAGCTGGAAAGACCACAAAAGCACCTCACCAAGAGGATTACTGGCCTCAAACATATGTCCTATGCAGCCCGACTGAAAAAACTCCAGCTGTACTCAGTGGCATATCGCTTACTCAGAGGTGATCTCTGCCTGACTTACAAAGCCATGTCCAACTCAGAATTGATGGACATGCTCCACCTAACAAAATCCAAGTCACTGCGAGCCACGCGCTCTAGTGAGCTAAACCTCGCCACAACAATAAATAGAACATGCTGGAGAGATAGATTCCTGTCACAGAGACTCCCCATGCTTTGGAACAAAATTCCTAACTACATTAGGTACAGCCCCTCACTAACACTCTTCAAGAGAAGCCTTGATGAGTGGATGGGTAACATAAAATACAGCCCTGGGATCACTTCATTGGCTCTGCTTGACAGAGGCTCAGTTAATTAATCAATGGGGTGGTGAAAACCGACACACTCTGGCTAGGCTTAAAAATGCCCTTGGGCAGATAGCCTAGTACCTACTAATGAACCTATGAACCTAATAATATACCATGAGGCTGCATAACCTTAAGGGGATTTTCTAAACATCAGTTGGATGGTTCACTGATTAATCTGTATTCAAAAGACCATGCACTTATGAAACTGTAACTAGTAGAATGACAGAGATATACAGAAATGTCCAGTGTATTACTAGAAAAACAGACTTCTGCAATCTGATGTAAAAGGGATAAAATGTTGAATGAATCATATGTTATACAATGGTAAATCCTTTTCTACCCCACTAACCTATGCCTCCAAATCTAGCTATTACCCTTTTCTTCAAAATATGAAGATAAAATATAACTTCTTTTTCCTCTTTTTCTCTTAACTGAGTCTTGCTCATACCTTCTTATGTGTGTAGTATATTGTTTAGTAGAATTTTTTATTAAATTTTTATAGTTTATAATTTTAAATTTTTCTTTGAACAATGTTGCCTCTGTATTTGCTTTATCATGTCTTTTTATATTGTTAACTTTGTCACTGTTCATCCTTGGAGCTTTTCTCCCCGGGCCTCTACTGAAAATGGACATATATCCAGCTAGACTAGCCCGGTCAACAAATGTAAAATAAATAATAAATAAATATGTGCTAAATTCTGTTATGCTACATTTATATGTAATGCATGAAGCACTGTCATTATGGTACAACAATAAGAGACAACTTCTTACAGCTGGGTTCATGTAAGATAAACAGGTCGCACTGCAGCTAGGTTCTCGCATATGAGCCTCTCTGTAATAAAAGTAACTGTACCTCTCAAAATGGCACACATAGCAGGCACCAAGCAACTAAAGCAGAACTCAGCAACATAAAAAAGCTGAACTCACATTATGACTCAGAAGACAGTCAGAAACAAAGTGCACAGTAATAGTGAACTATACTAGAAGCTGTTACACACATTACTATGACTCACAACCTTGCTTTAAATGGTTACTATTACCCATATGCATCTATAACTCTGCATATATTACCAAGAACTATGACTGGGTCTCAGATAACACGTTTGTTATATTTCGTTGGAATGAATGTCACAATGTTCATCTTTTGAGCTTTGGTCTTGAGGTGAATAGCTTCACCTCTTTTTGTCAAAGTATATAGAATGACCAAATGACATGCTAGAATGCTACTGAGAAAACACAGCATATTCTTATATCTTAAGCTTAAAAGTTTGAATTATATAGAAAAGAAAGCTGTAAAGTTAGGGTAACTACCTAAGAATTACTTTGTGGTTTCACTTTTGAAATATTGTTTGCGCAGGCAATCTACTTGGAGTAAACTTTGAAGAACACAAATTCAGTAACTTTTCTGTCACAGTAAGTTGCAAAACAAGAAACTATAACACCTTTTTGTTTCCTCTTGTAATTTCTTACCTCTTCTTTAATACATTATTTTCATTATGGCCTTTCCCCATGCAATGATTTACAGTGCATTTAAGACATATCTTGGTTGTCACCAGTGGCTTGCAGTTAACTCATTTATCTAGTATCCCCAAGCAGTTTTCTGTTTTATACAGTGTACCCCAGTACCAGTCACCTGTGCCTTAGCCAATAATTCAGTAATACTAGACTGAGTAGTAGTCCACATGTATGACTCCTTTATTCTTTCCATTAAAATGTAGTCTTGGGTAGGCAAGGAAAATCTGCATGGCATTATTTATTTATCTAATAAAAAGGCATGAGGGATGTTATTTGTCAGCAGTGAATGTTGTTCTAGAAGATGAACACCTGGAGTGGTCCCTAGAATATCAGGAACTGTTATGTTAGACATAATTAGATTCAATTTTATAATCATTTGAGACACATGATTAAATTTCAGATAGTAGATACACTATATACTAGGAAATTTTACTTGTCTAACAATGGAATGGGGATCAATAAAAGAGAACTACTACACCTACACAATTTTTACATTAGTGATAATATGTAGAAGAGACAAGTCTCCATTATGGTTTAGGTTTTTGAATTACACATACAAGGTATGAGGTTCGATCCTGACCTCCCACCAATACCTGTAAGGAGTTTACATGTTCCCCATGTCTCTAGGGAGTTTCTCCCACCTCCCAATTTGAAAAATAATTTTCTATTGTGTTCTCATTTATATGGAGATCCAAGTTGAATCCTGTTAGGAGAGGGATTTTGTAAGTTGAAGAACAGGAGGGAAGACTGATACTGATTAACCCAATTGTTGATGCAGCTTCATTAAATCTTTCTAAAGTTCTGACAGGATTGGAAGAAAAATGTAAGAGTATAATAAATGTTATCCAAAAAAGAGCGAAAGGCACCAAACCAAATAGTAAATAGAAAATAGGTACCAACCCACGATGAAACAATGAAGCCACAGATCAAAATGCGGGTGAGGCACTTTAATGAACACAATAGGCACTGCCTATTGTGTTCATTAAAGTGCCTCACCCGCATTTTGATCTGTGGCTTCATTGTTTCATCGTGGGTTGGTATAATAAATGTTATCACAAATGACAAATATAACAATTATTGGGAGAAAATAAGTTTTGAAAAAAGATGGAAATTTTTTGTAAATGAAGATATGAAAGTGTATCAGTATATTTTGATGGAAATTGAGTATAAAAATTCAGGAAAAAATAGAAAAGAAAGGTATTCTAACACAATGAATGAACACTATAATATATATCCATGGAAATATTTAGGACATGAAGAAAGAAAGCAATTAAGGCAAGACATGCATGGTGCAGAAAAATCTATGAATGTAATGTAATGATTTTATGTGGAGATTGACAATAGGTAAACTGCCAGTTAAAGCCAACATGTCTTAATAAAGAATACAGTAGAGGGTGTGTAATTATTGTTGGGAGTTTGAGACAATGGAACACGCTTATCTGAATTGTTCAAGAGTAAAGGAATTATGGACAAATGTATGTGACAATAAGGTATTGAAAGACTTTAAAGGTGTTGAAGATATAAATATGAAAATGTTGTAACACGGGTATTATGGCAAAAAAACACCAAAAAAAGTGAAAGAAACAGATAAAAACTTTCATGTTTCATGGACAACATGGAATGAGAGACTGAATGAAATTAAATTCAGTGGTAAGTGGGTATTGTTTGTAATTCTGAAAAAGATACAGTTTATGGTTGTGAAAAAAAGGATGGGAGAATAAGATGTATGAAACTGCATGCTAGATGAAAAATGTAAATAATTGTAAATAAGGTATATAAGCTGTGTTAGTCAATAAAGAACCCCTACTCTTTTCAATAGGTGCTGTGGGATCTTTTACATCCACTGGAACAACCAACAACTCAAGCAGACAGGACCTTGGTTTAACATGTCATCCAAAAGACAGCACACTCAGGAGTACAGCACCTCCCTCATGCTGCACTGTCAGCAATTGATCTTCCCAGTGTGGGACTAGAACCTACAGCCTTCTGCACCAAAGGTTAGTGTACTACCTACTACTCCACTGACATTGAAACTATGCACATGTACTTTTTAGCAATGTGGCAAAAGGGGAGTTATCAGAAGTGCCTTTGGAGAGTCTTCTGTGACTTTGAACTTATGATTATCAGAGGAAAGGGGATGCAAAATGTTGCATTCCCATCCATAGGAAAGAGAAACATCTGTTTTCCAAACATTTTTGCAAGATGTCCCAGTAGAGAATTTAGTTAATTATCTGTTGTGAATAGATGAAAACAGATCTATCTGGGAAATTCCCCACAGGTGAGCAACCTCCTAAAAAGCAGTTGGGTATAACACCTATTTGTGAGGATTTATCCAGGATCTGTTCAGAGTGTCTGCAAAAGTGCTATGCACTGGTGGAATGTAAGCTGCCCAAAGGGAGACATTGTGCTGAGAAGTGACCTCACATACCAAGTCTGCACAGGGGCTAAAATCTCATTTGCCAATGTATGTTTCTGTACCACATTACAGTTATGCTTTCTGTAATTAGCAATGATGGTCCAGTAGTGCACAGCTGACATAAAGCTCACAATGTATTTATTAGTGCCACTATTTCTTTGAGATTGATGTGTTTCTTTTTGAAATGTGGATCCCAAATCTTTTGGACTATGATTCTCTTGGATACTGTCCTTCAGGCAAAGCCTAAAGCGCCTTTTGCTACAGATTGGATTGGTTGGGATGAGAGAGGTAGACCTGGATTTGTGGGGATATGATTTGCCCACCACATGTTCCCTTTTTACAAAGTGCAGGGCAGGGACAGGAAAGGGCAGAGGATACTAGTGTTGGCTCCAGACTCAGAATAATAAATGGCTTATCTAGTGTTTGGGGCTGTTATCCAATCTAGTTAAAAATAATCCTTTTACCAAAAAAATGTAGTAACCCCAGCTTGCACAAATTATACCATGCATGTAACGCATTCAAATGCATTAGTGCTGCAGTCCTGTCCACAACAGCAGTATGAGGGTTAATTTCTGTATTGGCATTCAGAAATGCAGATACAGAAATAAATACTGGTACTCCACTACATATTGGCGTCTACTGGGTCCACTGTCACCTTGTGCCCAAGGCAGCTGCCTCCTTCATTCCACCCTAGCTGTACGTATCCCCAAATTGGTTTGAGGAACCACTGAAACTTCTTCATTCATAGTCTGGCTTGGGAAAGCATTAGAATAATTGAAGCCATACAGCTCAGGCCTCTATGTTATTTCCTTCTCATGGTCACTGGATGGTGAGAGATATCTGAGAAATTAATATGGTAAATGGAAACTTTTTTTTCTGGAGGGAAGTAGGTCATCATGAGATAAGTGTCTAATACACACTCAAGAAATGTCAGTCTGAGGGAATGAGACAGAGAAAATTTCTCCGGGTTAAATATAAAGTTTATATTTTGAAAGATTTATGATAAAGTGAAGGGATGTTTGGATGCCATGAAAAGATTTTGCTAAGATGGAACAATAATCCAAATAAGGATAAATGTGGATTTTCTGCATTCTGCAGAAAGTGATTACTAAATCCAAGTATTTTGTAAATATCCTTGGAGTTGTGAAGAGTTCAAAGGGTAAAGATATAAATTGAAAAAGTAATCCAGATACAAAAATAAAATCTTAAAGTCTGATGTCTTGGTGGAAACAGATGTGATAATAAACATATTTTAGATACAGCATCATTAGAAAACAATGGAAAGGAATAAGGAGAAACAAAATCTGGAGGGTAAGCATTTTGAAGTCTGTAACTTTTAGAATCGAACCATCTAACACTGGTCTTCATGTGCCTTTTTTCATGGTTACTTGGAAAATCCTGGAGTAAAATCATTTTCCTCTGCTGGGACCTAGGAACTGGTTCTATCACACCCTATGCCAGTATTTGTCACAGAATGGAAAGCAATGTGTTTGATTCTTTGAATGAAGAGGAATTCCTGACTTTGGAGGATAGGAGCTCCATTGTCATTTGTAGCCCTGCTGTATTATCCCTAGTACCCAAGCATATGTTGTGATTTGCTTTTCCCTTTTCTTGATATTTCCATGCCATTTCATTTTATATTATTGCTTCACTGACTTTTCATATCCTAGTTTAAATATTTTTTAAAAATGGGTCCAGAACTGGAAAAATAGTTTCTGATGTATTTTGGAAGTGAAGAAAGAAAAAGTTGTTTTACTCTCTGTCTCTCTCTCTCTCTCTCTCTCTCTCTCGCTCTCGATTAATTTGCTCCTTTCAGCAAACCATTCTAGGACCTCATTAGAGGAACTAACAAACAGGACTTCTTTATATAATATGGCCTTGAAAATTTAGGTATTAACAACCTCAGGGAGACTCTGTAATCTCAGCCGGGGAAATAATGCATTCAGGACTGGTGTTAGGATTTTTGGGGGCAACCAGCAAGTATCAAGTCGGAGGCTCCTAGGTACTTCCAGTCTAAGTATCACCCTGTCACCGTCACCCCTTGTAAGTGAGCTTTTAGTTCATGCTGTAAAATCTTAAGAGTAATAGATGCAAGCAACTGTACACACAATGGTCTTAAATTAATACAAACCTGCGGTACACACCATGCTGGCATTTCACAGAGGAACAATTACAGTGACTGGCATTTGGCTGCAATGGTGTTACATTATGACATCCCTATATAGGGCTAGCTTAAAGTGAAATGAAACAATAGGTAAAGGCTTCAATGGTGCCCCATCTGCATATTGTTTCACTGCATACATCCTCTAATCCTCTCCATTATTTCTCCTTTCCCTGGTTCCCCACACCGTGCATATTACTTTTTCCCATTACTCACAGATGTCCTAGTCTTCAGCTTGTTTTCCAGAAGTAATGGCTTTCTAGATGTTCTGAAGTGCATTTGAAAGGTTTTTTTTTAAAAAAATTTTCATCAAATGATGGCCTGAACAAAAATTATGACTAAGGAAAAAAATGAAGAAATTCAGCAACACTGTTCAGCTTTCCTTTTCCTTGTATTGATTTAACATACCATAAAAGACCAAGACTGAATATTAATAACTGTGTGGGAATAATTCAGTTAAGTGTGGGGTAGCTATGGGGGTTATAGATACTCTGAGGTACATTTTAGAGCATTTCCATCCTCTTGATCCAGTGATGGCCTGGATAAAAATCATAAGCAAGAAAAGAAAAGAAATGAAATTCTGTTATATATATTGTTTTCTTTCAAGGAAGACAGAAATTGTGTTCAAAGTTTAATGTTCAAAATTGATAAAATAGAAACATCTCACAGTAAGCTAAAGACACATTTTGAGAGGATATATAACTCCTATCTAGGAATACTGCCTGCTTCCCTCCTTGACCCAAACAGACAGTCACTTTCTGTGCATCTATCTTGTGTTAGCCCAGGAAAGACACTAACACATGACATAGGCATATATTTCAAGTGACAACTATCATACATATACATAGCATGCCTCCTCATCCCTACAGCTGAAAGGCAGTCACCCTTGTATGTACTTGATATAGGATTCTTTGGAATGTGCAAAACAAAGATCACAGTAATGTATTCCAATTTGTCACTTCTAAAAAGTACATTGATCCTTATACAAGCTATAGTGACCTTCTTTGCAACCTGAAGTCAATGAGAGAAGTAAAAGACACAATAACCAAATTGTCACCAGGCACAGCATAAGTTATGATGACCTCCTATGTATAACTCTGTAGTGTTATTGTGAGTAAATTGAAGGAAATAGTGACCAAACCATCCCCAGCCTCACATGCAAGCTATAGCGACCTTCTATACACACCTCTGAGCAGGTATGGTTTTAGAATGGATGATATTGAGGGCAGATACCACCACTAAGTCCATGTGAAAATCTATTTATGTAGTATGGCATGTGGAGGCCCCCAGACCCCAAAAGCTCTAATAGTCTCAATGTGCTGTGATATATTTCATGCCTTTTTTTGAAAAATTATTTATTAATTACATTTTTAACTTTTGCACAAAAGAGTTGTGTATGTGCCTAGCATTAATGTGTGTTCTCATTGATAAAAATCAGTGATATATATATATATATATATATATATATATATATATATATATATATATATATATATATATATATATATATATATATATATATATATATATATATTTATATGGGTCCACTTTGTAAATTCAAAATACTGAAATCTCGAATTTTAGTATTTCGAATTTACAAAGCCGAATACTCACATTTCCGAAACTGGCAGAAACGCGAAATTCAAAATACCGAAGCACGGATATTTTAAATTTCTGCTTACAGTGGTACGGAATGTGGATGTTTGGGCTTAATTTTGCTAAGTTTGTGTGTGTAAGTATGTTGGTTAGGGGTCTAGTGTGTGTTGTGACTGTTATGTGTGTGTTTGAGGGACAGTAAGATGTGTGTGTGTGTGTGTGTGTGTGTGTGTGTGTGTGTGTGTGTGTGTGTGTGTGTGTGTGTGTGTGTGTGTGTGTGTGTGAGTTTTGTCTGTGTTACTGTTTGTGCGATCTCGGAATTAGAATATATAAGAAGGGGAGGTGGGGTCCCAGTCCCCCACATGGAGGGTACAGGGGGGCTTGCCCCCCCCGCTTATATGTAGTTTAGATTAGTTTGTTTGATTGTGGGGGGGAGTTTTGTGTATGTTTATGTGTGTACTGTATGTGTAGCGTGGGTACGGGATTTTGAATTTTGTGGTTGTGTGTTTTCGAGTTTGTGAGTTGTGGTTGGGTTTTCGGCTTTGTGGTTTCTGAATACTGAAATTTGTGCTGATACTCACCTTCAGAGAAACTAAGATGGATGTCATTTCACTTACAGCATACCTTTTGGACCCTAGAGGAAACTAGATCACAAAGATAAACTTGTATGGAGACAAGGATGGCATGCAGACTCTACACAGAAAAAGCTGCAGCCAAGAACTCAACCAGAGCAAAGCACTGCAAAATGATAATGTCACTCATTGTGTCAATGAGCAGTTGCTTTTTTTATGCATCCTGCTCCTGCCAGACCATCAAAGAAAACTTCCTATCATGTGTCTATGTTTGTGATGATAAGTGAAAGAAAATTGTTACTCTTAAATATGCTGCACCCCTCCCACACACACAGAACAATCAGATAACCACCTATCATGTGTCTATGTCTGTGATGACAAATGAAAGAAATTGTTACTCTTAAATATGCTGCAACCCCCCCCCCAACACACACACACACACACACACACACAAACACACAGACAAGCATAATGGTAGTGCTGACTGTGTTTGTCACAGACATACCTCTCAACATCTTAGAGAAAGAAATCTGGACAAAGCCATAAATAATGGAGGAACAAAAGTCCAGAAACAGGGACAGTTTTTAAATATTGCTCTTACAAACTTAGAAAGTTGATAGGACAAAGGCTTTTGCATTAACATGAATTTTCTGAAGGATATGAAGTCTGAAACTCAAATATATTTCATGATTTTCTGACTTCAATCCTCAATTATCTGCCAATGATTTGCCAGAAAACAGCAATTTTATGAGAAAAAAATGTGAGGCAAAAACCTGGTCATTCTGGGAAAATCTGGACAGTTGAGAGGTATGGCAGAAAGTGAAAGAAACTATGGCCCAGTCCCCGTTCCCCCCCCCAGCACACACACACACACACACACACACACACACACACACACACACACACACACACACACACACACACACACACACAAGACACACACACATAAAGCATACACTGCAGTTATACTAGCATTGCACTGACTACAGCAAATAGTAATGCATTGTGTGACACCATTACTGTCAAATAAGATTAGCAGTGTAAGTCACTTTTATTCAAAAGAATGATTACACATCACTGTGTCTCATTTTGCATAATATCCCTGATTTTGCCTCAACCTTTTGCTCTTTTCCTTGTAAAAACTTTGATTTGCTGGTAAATCCTACAGGATTACAGTCAACAATGTCAGATATTAGAGTTTCATACTTCTGATTTTATCAGAAAATGCATGTTGATGCAAAACATGTTATTTTGTTAACCAAATGAATTAGAGTAATATTTTAAAAAGTTTCCAATTTTTATCCTTCGTTCCATCATTATTTCTAGTTTTGCACAGAATTCATGAGCAAAAAAAGTGAAAAGTTTTATAGAATCTGCTGTCCCACCAATATTTACAAAAACATTTGAAAATGAAAACCATCTCTGAAGACTGGAAATATCTGCCCTTCTTAAAATCCCATGTATGCACTGAGATCATTCATTCTGGTCAGACAATTTCTAGCACTTACCTTGGTCACGTTTATATACTGATTACTAGCCTTATCTAACAGGGTCATACCACAATCCTGTTAAGATTAAAGTGCATAACCAGAGAATGAATGATGTCTTTTCTCTTCATTTTTCCCAAACCCATAGCAGCTTTTACAGCCCACCCCCTCTCAAAGATTATTGGGGGACTTGCCACAGCCATATGTATCACAGATGACTAACACCAGCTATGATGTTAGTTTTAATGTAGAAATGCCCATCCACTAGATTTCACGGTCAAGGGTACTAGATCAGTGGTAAAACATTTAATGAAATTAGGAAGGCTGCTACTTGACAAAACTCTTGTTACTGCAACCAGAGAAATCTTTGAATTTCAAAGAAGAAATGGTACCAGTCCTTTGGACTCTTCATTTTATTGGGTATCATTACCCACTTGGATTATTAAATACACAAGACTACTGTGCTAGCTTTTAGTTTGACAAGCATGTAACAAAATATCAAAATAAGATAACTTGTTTTGGTGGGGGCTCCTCAAGACCAGGGACCCCCTAGCAACTGCAGGGTTCACTGGTATCTAAGACTGACTATGTCAACGTTACAGGTCTTGTGGTTGCCACTCTAGAAACTGCATCAGCTGTATCATACAAACATGTTAGGGTATTTTTGGTGCTTGAGATACAGAAGAAAGTGCATTAGTCAGGGAGATTTGGCATAATAATGAGGCCCATTAGAAATTATGTGGTTCATGTCCAAGAATTTGGTAAAGGGGGGACATACATAGCTGGCAGACCAACATGGAGGAGTGATCTCCCAGAGAATTGCATGCTTTCAAATTAATTTTGTTGTCCCAATCTGATTTTGTAGTACAATGAGGAAAAGTAAAGTAGAGTTTGATGACACTAGTGGTGCTGTATACAAACGGAGTCTGAATGACGTCTCAAAAAAGAAATTACGGAATTGCATTTTAGAACTGTTGAAGGCAGTCTCACTTGAAACAAAGGGCTGGATTGGATTCGCTGCCAGCAAGACAACATTGGTCAACTGCAACAGACTTTGTTACAGAAAGAAGTTAAGGTAAAGTCATAGAAAATCAAGCTGCAGAGGCAACACATATACCAGTTGGAGAATCAAGTATCATCTTTGCACTTTTATTTATTATTTATTTTATTTTAAATGTGTTAACTGGGCTAGTCTAACTGGATACATGTCCATTTTCAGTAGAGGCCCGAGGAGAAAAGCTCCAAGAAAAATAATAATTGTTATTATACAGAGAGTACATAGTAAAAAGGGAGAACACAATTAGATAAAGTAAACACTCATTAGCAAAATGTTATTGCAGCAGTAATAAGTCAAAAATTTAAACCATAGAATATCTTACATTTCAGTCGTTTGGAGCAAAGCAATTAGCAGAGTCCATTTTAAGCATAAATTCAGTTAACATTTTGCATCCATGACTTTCCACAGCAAAAATACTGGGAAACAGAGAACAAGTTAGAAATGTTTTTAGATTAGAGAAACAGAAACAGAAAAGGAAGATTTTTGTTGTTAAAGGTTAAAGGCAAGGGGAGATAGTATCAGTCAGGATTGGTGCATGGGCAAAGCCATTGAGATTTTAAGAAAAGTTTTAATTGGTTCTTAAAAAGATGGGTGGATGTAATGGATGTTAGCACAGTTGGAAGTTTGTTCCAAGTTTTGCCAACAGCATTGGAAAACAAGTAGTCCCCGACTTTGTTGTTGGATTTTAAGAAGGCTACCTGTAACCTATTAGCAGAATGAAGGGAAGGGAGATTTTATAAGAATTGAGGAGGTTACAGAATATAGGGGTGTTTGTGGGATGATGTAAGATCTTGTGGATAAAAGTGAGTTGCTGGAAAAGTAGTTGGTTTTATATTTCCAGCCATTCTAGTAGTTGAAGATTTTGGCAATGGTGGGTTCAAAATGGGGCACCAGTGGCAAATCTGGCTATATTGTTATAAGAGGTTGCCAGTTTATTTAGATTGCTTTTGGATATATTTGTATAAATGGGAGAGGCATAGAGAAGGGTGGAAATTAGGTGAGTTTGGACAATAGTAATTTTGGCTGAGGCTGTGAGAAATGGTTTGAGTCTATAAAGGAAACCAAGTTTTCTATTAACTGATTTAATAGTTAAATTAATGTGTGTGTCAAAGTTAAGATTATTGTCTATTGTAACACCCAAGTGTTTAGTGGTAGTGTCAGGAGTAATTTTGGTGCCATTGTTTGATGTAAGTATAAAATTGATAGGAGGGGATTTCTGTGCTGGTGTAAACAATAATAATTTTGTTTTTTTTTTGGATGAGGAGACAGTGTTGGTGGAACCAGTTTTCCACTAAGCTAAATACTTTTGTGTACTGTTTTTTAGTTCAGCTGGGGTGGATGCAGCACAGATTAGAGTCGAATCATCGGTATATTGTATGCAGGTAGTTTGGGGAAGGGAGGTTTTTTAGATCATTAATGAAGATACTGAAGAGGAGTGGACCCAGGATAGAACCTTGTGGGACCTCAAGAGTGATTAAGAGCTGAGAGGATAAATTGTTGTCCCAGAGCACTGCTTGTTGTCTATTTTCAAGGTATGATTAGAACCATTTAGCTGCGGGAGTGTCAGCTGAAAGGGATTTAAGTATATTTGACAATAATCGGTGGTTAACCATGTCAAAGGCCTTGGAGAGGTCTATAAAGAGGGCTGAGGAGAGCAGATTACTATTTCGGTTTTGATTAATGCAGTCTGAAAAGGATAGGAGTGCTGTTGTAGTACTGTGGAAAGGTCTGAAGCCATGTTGGCAGTCCACTAGTAGGTTGTTTTGAAGTAGATGATGCAGTAGTTGACGGTGAACACATCTTTCCATAACATTTGCTAAGGGAGAGAGTAGGGCAATAGGGCGGAAGTTTGAGAGTTCATTTGAGGTACCTCCTTTATGCAAAGAGATAATATGAGAGACTTTCCAGAGGGATGGGATGTAAGATTTTGTAATGGTTCTATTTATTAAGATAGAAATGGGGTAGGCAAGTACTCCAGTGGCTATTTGCAGGCATTCAGCTGGTAAGAGATCAGCTGATGGAGTGCATGGTTTAAGATTATGAAGTAGGGTGTGGATAAGAGAGGTGGGCACGGGCTGGAGCTGAAATGTTTGGGGTGAATGGGTTAGAGAGGGTGACTCTAAGGTGGTAACAGGTGGTAGGAATTGAACAGTTTCAGTGAAAACCTTACTAAAAGTGTCAGCAATTTGGTTGGGAGATCTTTGGGTTAAGTTAGAGGGGGTAGGAGTTTTGGAGTGTCCTGGATGGAGCAGTTTATTGATTCCAGCCCAGAATTTTTGTGAGTTTTGCTGCTGGGTTTGTTGGAATTTGAAGTAGTATTTTTTTTTTGTCAAGGAATATAGATCTTTTTTGTGGCATTTCAAAGCTGTCTAAAGTTTAGATGATCGATTGGGTTCGTTGTTTTCCTCCATTTGGACCATATTTTATTTCTCAGTCGAATATTGCATCTTGTCTCATTAGAGAGCCAAGGAGCAGGTTTGTTTTTTGATCTAACAGTGCGTGAGGAAGCATTGTGATCAAGGATTTTCAAAAAATTATTGTTAAAGAATGAAACTGCTTCGTCCAATGGTAGGTATTTTAGGGGTGACCAATTGCAAGCTTTGAGCTCATCTTGGAAGTTTACTGGGTTAAAACGTTTTTTTGTTTTGGGTGGTTTTAAATGTTATTAAATTGGGTATGGAGGTCTTTTGTCTAGTTATGAAGGAAAGAGAATGGTCACTAATTTCATTGGGTAGTATACCTGTTTTGTAATTGAGAGGGTTACTGTTAACTAGTATCCAATCAGGTGGTTTGTCTCTTGGTAGGTTTATGGGTTCTGGTAGGGAAGGTAATGGTTTGATGGAAGCCAAAAAGGTTTATATGAGTAGTGGGGTTGGGAGAGGTACATCCATTCCAGTGAATATTGAAATCACCAAAAAGTATGGTTTCTTGTGGGAGGGTCATGGAGAGCCAGCTAAGGGTAATTTCAAGAGTATTAATGTTATTACCTGGGGGGATATATGAGCAAATAATGTATATGACTTTATTAGCATTTCTTTGGAGCTTAGAGGTTAAAATTGTAGCATTGGTAGGTGATGGTGGATGAATATCAAGTGAGATGAGTTTCAAATCAGATTTAAACAGTATAGCCACCCCACCCCACTGCCTTTTTTATTTGGATGGTCACATCTCAGTATGTTATACCCTGGTGGAATTATATTGTTATCTTTAGTTATGGGTTTGAGCCAGGTTTCAGTTAGGCAAAGGATGTCAAAAGAGTAACTATCTAATAGGGCATGAAGTTGGGTAATTTTATTATTTAAGCTACGTATATTGAGGTGGCCTATGAAAAGAGAGTTTGAGGTTTTAGTGGGGATATTAGAAGTGGTAATATTGGCTGATGAAGAGTCAAGGGTGGTAATGCTGGGATCTGGGTTAGGATAAATATCGCTGTGCAGAAGTAGACATTGTTTGGGATTACATGTAAGTCTGAAAAGTTTACAGAATAAATTGGAATCTTTTCTGATTTAAAGATATTTAATATGGGTTAGTCTATGAAACTGTAGAAGAAGGTAGTAAGAAGAGGATATAATGTTACAGTGGGTGAGAGCAGCTATTAGGGAGAGTGGGCTTGTTTGTCTTTGAGGGTGTTGAAATCTAGTAAGGCTTAGGGATTCATAGCAGGTTAGGCCATGAGATAAAAGTAAAGGGAGAAGACCTATAGATAAGAGGAGTAATTTGTAGTGTGTTAGTCAACTGGGGCTAAACATTGTGAGATGCATTGGATAGGTGAAACAGGGCTATTTGGATGTAGACAAGGCTATTAGGATGTAGTAGAGTTAAAAGGTGGAGGTGTTATAGGGAATATGGTAGTAAGCAGTTAAGAGTACAATAAGGGGCCAAGATCTTAAGTGGGTAATGAGAGGTAGTGTGCTGTTGGTTGATGAGGTTTGGAGGTGTGGCTAAGGGAGTATAAGGTAAGGTGTCCTGGGTGTGGGTGGGAATTTGGGGTAGGGTAGGAGAGAGGCGTGAGCCTGCAGGGCGAACGAAGCGGGTAGAGACAAGATAAGAAGTAAGCATATGAAGAACAATCAGAGAAGATGCTTTGAGTGGAAGGTAATTACTCTAAATGTGAGTAGAGAGGTTAGGCAGAAAGTGGTAGAAGGGATACAATGAGGTAAGGCAAAAAAAGGGGGGTTAGGAGGTGAGGTGGGAGCTATGGTGGAACTGAAAGGAGTTCGAGTGGAAAGCACTGACAAATAAAGTTTGTACGAAGGAATAGGTATAGAATGTGATAAGAGGTAGCAGGATAGATATATGGAAGGTAGGGTTAGGTTAGGGTGCCTCCTAGTGGATGAACTGTTTATAACAGCAATAGGTAAATGGGAGGGAGAGGACAGGCCAGGGAATGAGTTGGAGATGCTAGTTGTAAAATGACTATAAAAGTATGGATGAGAGATGTACAGGCAGTAGGGGTAAGGCTGATGGCTAACCTGGCTTAGAAGCAACCTTAAACTACCAAATAGGAGGTGCCACAATACAATGTTACACTAGCTGGTTTAGGAAAATGACATACATTTGCTTCCTTTTAACACTTATAGGAACAGGTGAGTGAAGACTATGATGAACCAAAAGGTTGGTGAGGATCCTAAGTCGTCAGGCCAGGAAACACAAAGTCCAAGGATAGGATATAGTGGCTAGGTAACTGGATAGGTGGTCGAAGACACTGGGGGCCAGGGTTGCTCAGCAGCTGGGGCTTTTAATAGTATAAAGACTGAGACTTGATGATCTGGAGAACAGATAAAGGAGAATGAATATTCATTTGTCTGGGATACTAGAAGCTATTTAGGACACTAATTTGTTGAATTTGTAAAAAAAAAAAAAAGTTTCTCCCGTCACTGAATACCCCCCATATGGATTAGGAGGCAGATTGCATTCATAACAGAGAGGTAATTCTAAATGACTCAGAAAGGCTCTTGTTAAGCTCCATTTATATGTGGCAAAAAAGGATTTTAAATAATACCTACCTTCTGCATGAATCTCAGAAGGTAGTGTGCTAAGAGTGTGTCAGGACCTTTCCAAAGCTTTGTATTTAAAGAAGTCTGCTTTTACTGAGGTTAGAAGACCTTGATTTTATTGCTGACTTACCCTGCAGTACTAGTGGTCATAATGGAGAGGCAGAGAAATCACTTACATACCCAATAAAAAGTGTATAATCTATTGCAGCAGGCCCCTAAATCATCAAAGGCAGAACCTCAGTATGAACTAAGGGGTAGTAGAGGAAGCTGTCTCTAAACTTGTCCCAATAGAAATGCTATCATCACAGGAGATGGAATGATCTGTCAACCACTACAGAGGAAGAACCCATGTGTAGAAGGATCGGACAAGCACAACTCAATGTCAAAAAGGGGCATAGAAGATAAAAGAGATGCTCAGTTCTTCAGTATTAAAGTATGTAGTGCTTGAGAGTTTCAATTATTGAAACGAGTAAGCTGCTATTGAAAATCATAGATTATAGGTTCATAGATTAGTACTAAGCTTACTGCCCTTGCGAGCCATTTTAAGCCTAGCCAATTATCCCTTGTGAGACTCAAACCCTGCACCTTGTGTTTGTAAGGCAAACACCTTAACCATTAGGCCACCCTCCCAACCCATACATCCTCCCATACATCCCTGCTGTAAGTACTGCAAACCTTACTTGTTTGCTTAAGATGAAGTTGGCAAAGGACTCAAATTCAGAGGACTCTGTAGTACATGGCAATTCAGTTGCTGCAGAGTGTGAGAATATACAAAAAGAAGTAAGGTTTGCAGTATTTACAGCAGGGGACTGAGCCAGTGTCCAGGCTAGCCAGAAACATGTTATATCTATCAAAGACTGGTTCAACAAATAATCTGGTAAAAGTTTCTTAAGAAAATGTTACTGCTTTGTCAAATGACTATATGATCTGCCAGCAGCTACATGGATAACTGAGACTGTTCTACTTTGAAATAGTCATGTTACATCCTGGAGAAGTAATCACACAAAGTAACTTTTTCAAAGAACTCATAATAAAGTTTATTTAATTTTTAATAGCATTTAATATGGAATTTTGCAATCTGACTTTTTATCATAGCAACAGTGGTTTGAATTATCTTCCAGTGTGTCCAATACCTAAGTCAAGTTGTTTCATTTTACGTATTTTTCTGTAGTAAGGAGTAAATTTAGGGATGTTAAAACTGTTTTTGCAAATGACTATTCATGAATTTAAAAGGAGGACTGGAGTTACATCAAGCTTTGTCTAGAACTGTGAGGGGTTGAGTACATTATTTTTTTTCTGTTGGACTTGGAAAAGGGAGAGATTTAGAGCATCCATGTAATCTGCCTGCAACTTTTTGAGAATAGCTCATAGTGCTACTTCATATTCAAGAGCTGTGCATAGATGGATGCCTACCTTGACCTGGCCAATGCATTTGACACAAGACCCCACTCAGGCATTGTTGATAAACTCAAGAAGTTAGATATAAACCCTTATGTCATCCACAGGATAGCCAGCTGACTGATAGACAGGAAGTTAGAACTGGGGGAGTCTTCCTCTACAAAGAGGTCAGTCACAAGTGGAGTCCCTCAGAGATTGGTTCTGGAACTGCTTCTTTTTGGCATTTACTTCACTGAAGTCACAGCCAATGTCAAGGGCTTCTGGCTGACTAAATTTTTTGCTGATTGCAAATTAGGAACAAAACAAAACCAAAAAAAAAAACGGATTTGAGATGCCAAAGAAAATTTCATAGCAAACAAACAAAATTAAACGGCAGGCAAAGCTATCAGGATACCTCCCTTCCTTGATGCTCAAAAAACATCAAATATACTCAGTAAGAAACAACAGAATACTTATATTCTTGATATGGAAATAAGTGGACTTTGAGGTTAGAAGGTAATAAGGGACCATGTTTAAATACTGCAGTTAGCCTAAAACCCATACTGAAGTCTAAGGAAATGAATTTATTTAATAAATGTGGTTAATTAAAAAGTATTTAATATTTAATGAATTTATGCAATTAATTATTTAATTATATAATTTTATGGTTAATATTTCATATGTTTTTAGGAATATATATATATATATATATATATATATATATATATATATATATATATATATATATATATATATTGAGATTTTATTCTGTCTTATTGAATTATAATGTATTCAAATGAGTTGGGTAATTGAGTACATAGAGTGTTACATCTTTAATAATGAAAGGCTAATGAATTCTAATGTTATCTGATTGGTCTCTTGTGTCATGTGCTGACTATATAATTGCTAAGTATATTTAATGTTTTTTGAGCATTGAGGAAGGGAAGTATCCCAAAAGCTTTGCCTGTTGTTTAATTTTGTTTCTTTGCTATTAAATGTCTTCGGTGCCTGAGATTTGTTTTTTTTTTGTTGTTGTTGTTTTGTTGTTTGCAGTATTTTCACCATTGATCTTACTTACACAGCTTCTCGCCTTGTTTTGAGCGTGCTATGCAAATTAAGAACAGTCATACAACCGCCCACTGACACTAATGTTCTCCAGGAAAGGCTAACACAGACAAATAACATCTCAGTGCCATGGACTAAAATTAAATGCCAAGAAATGCATGATAGTATCCTTCAGAAAGTCATTTACATCTGGTAACTATCATATTGACAACACACCTGTAACAGTCAACCCAGTAGTCAGGAACTTGCAGACACACGTAGATAGTAATCTAGCATTTGACCATTTCATGGATTCAATACTGAGAAAAGTATTCTATGTTGTGCAACTTATAAACAAAGGTGTGGCATCTAGGTCCAAGGAGGTCATTGATCCACTATATTCAGTGCATCACTGGTACAATGCCCCTTTTAGTATGTACCTAAACAAGTACATCCATTTGGAATGTCCACAGACGTTCCTCACAAAAAGAATATAGTATGCAAGTAATATGTCCTATGTAGACGACCTCAAAACATTATCCTTGTATTCTGTGTCCTACAGGCTGTTGAGCATCAGGTGAACATCATGTAGAATTAAATTCTTCCTCCAAAGACCCAGTTACAAGTGGAATAACTAGGGGCTTTTGGGAATCTACATGAAGGCAGTCATAGCACAGCTTCTGGGTTTCCAAAATTTCATTCCCACTGAAAAAGGTCCTTCCTTTTAGAAATAGTGTCTGAAAATGAAATTTCAACTGGAGAGTCAGAGCAGATGCTTTCCCCTGATTATGACTCAAAATGGGCAGTAGAGGAGATCTAGAGTACGTAATCAAGTCCTGGAAGAGAATCTTCCTCAGAAGAAGGAGGTCTTTTACTCTTGAAATGAGAGGCAACTTGAGAAGATGATTGAAGAGACTGAAATGCTCTGAAGAGTCCTTTAACAAAACTATGCCATTCATTCTTTGATCCCGTTGCACAAGACAGACTGGAAAGTCGTGAAAGATGCTTTGTTTTTTGAGATTTTTTTTAAGTATCTAGTTTAATTGAGAGGGATCAAATGTCCAGATGAACACAAGGGAACCCATTAAATCTTCCCTAACAATGATCTGAGGTATTCTGTCGAGCCCTTTGGATAAACAAAAGCAGTGTTCTTCCTTCTCGTAATTGCTTGATGGTTGGTCATGAAGAAATGCCTCATTCTTGATCGATAGCAGTGTCCAATGGAGCATCACCAGAGGGGTTTAGAACATCAGACTGAAATTCCAAGGACTCGGTCATGGCCACAGCAGATTTGCCTGTCTCTGACTAGGATAGAGAGGCTAAAGGCAGGGTAGCTTCAGAATCTTCTTTGGTGGTTCAAATCTTCTTTTTCTTATTTACCTAAAGGGGGGTGTCTGATGAAGGAGAGATGGTTGGTATGGAAAACCATGTGACAGCTTTCAGGCTTTTATTCCCAAAATAATATGTTAAGACTGTTAAGCTGACTGTAAGTTGTCTTAGAGGTGAATTCAAGATAATCTTGCATGAACAGATGTTGTGGGATTCAGCTAAATTAAAGAGACAGGCCATGTGGAAATTCTTGTATGGTCATTTTCCTTTTCTGCATGACAAAAGAAACAGTTTTTGCTTCAAAATTGTATTCAAAAACAGTAAAAGAAAGGTCCCCAGTAAGGTAATTATCTGTCCAGAAGCTGACATGTAACAGACCCCCAAAACTGAAATTGCAGCATACATGCATCTGCCTGAACGTTTCATTATCAGGAAAGTTCTGAATTTTGGTGCCCTCATATGTTTCTTTTATACTAGCCTGCTCTCTTGTTTGCCCAGATGTGTGGTATGTCTGATAAACACTCACAAAAATTTGATTGCCAACTAGACATCCGATCCATGACAGGATACATCCCATATATTTTTGTGCCACTGCAACAGTGAGCTAATAATGAACATCTGTACCATACCTTTGTATTTTATGACCATTTACCAGTTGCAACATATCATAGTCAAAATGTATACACAGGAGCTATTTTCTCATCTGCAATCCACAGAATACTTCAAAAGGAAAGCACAGACTGATTGAATGACTAACTCAATTGTTAGGCAATTCTCAGAAGGAAGAGTCAGTTAACTAGAATAAACACAGCATAGTATATATTGGAATTCATCAATAATGGGAAATATTGCATTGACACAATTACTTTGAGACAAACCACCTTATGCATTAGGTAAATAACTTCTGAGTCTTCACTTCTTGCTGGCTCAAAAATTTAAATTAACAGAACATTCCCAAAGCAGGGATGTATAGACAACTGCAAATTTCTAACGCCAGATACTTGATAGGAAGTAAAGCTCTATTGGTGTGTGTGTGTGTGTGTGTGTGTGTGTGTGTATGTGTGTGTGTGTGTGTGTGTGTGTGTGCGTGTGTGTGTGTGTGTGTGTGTGTGTGTGTGTGTGTGTGTGTGTATCCATGATGCATTTCTAAAAAAAAAACTATTATCTAAAAAATTTAAAATGTTACATCTTTGTTACATCCTTACAAAAAGAATAGTTACAGGTTGCATATGTTTTCACACTCTATATCTTTACTGACAAACAGTTGCAGGTTTTGCTTAGCTTTTCACATTTTCATTGTTTACTACATCTTTATTGAGAAAACATTTGCAGCTTTTGCATAGCTTTTCACACTGGTCATAAAGTGAAGTCATTGGGTCAGAATGAAGTGCATTTTTTGTTTAAAAAGAAAGCTTTAAGTTTATTGCTTCATGCATATTAAAAAAGCAAACTAAGATATTGAGAATATCTGCTTGGAAACAACTGGGCATGATAAACTGAATTCACTGTGTGCATATAAACATACATTGTACAAGAAGTAGTTGTCAAATATCTTCCAGGAGAAGAGATTAGGTGATAGTTTGCCTAAGTGCTAAATAGTTGTGTTTGATACTAATAATGGAAGTTCATGGATATGACTATAATACTCATCAAGAGAAGGTGTTCCGGAGAGGTATGAGCACTCATAGGCATGCATATATAGATACAATTTTATGAAATGTAAAATGCAAAGGGAAAATGTCCATAGTGTGTGCGGGCTGAAACTCACCAACCAATGTATACATCAATGCATGATGTCAGAGAGGAATAGAATCTGTTAGATGAGCAGACCACACTACCACAGCTTTATGCTTATGTGGTAGCATTACCATATGATAATGAAAGTTGTCAGTATTTCACAAGCAAGATCAGCATAGGTTGCAAGCCTACCTACCTAAAAGCCATGGTTAAAAGTGTGCACAAAAGTAAGGTGAGCAACCGCCACAACATATGAAAGTCTCAAATGCAAGCAGACTTTAGCACAGCACATTGTGTAGTATGTCATTATTATCTATCAATAACTGCATTTTACAGTGCTATAAAGTATGCCAGACAGGAGCTGAACTCTTTCCTATACAACTCACTATTGCAAAACATGTGTATTAGCTACTGACATCACAACAATGTTTGTGTAACAGATATGATAAACTACTCATTTGATGGCTGTGGAAGACTGACAAATGAAATGAGCACTGTGTACCAGATAACGGTAACTGGTGGATCCCAAACCTCAGCATACCCTACGGAGTATTTCAATATCTCATCAAGGTTACAGAGAAGTGAGGAAGCTGCGATAGCTGACATAGTAATTGCATCCACATGCTTATCTTGCTGTTCTTCTCCTCTGTGCACCAACTCCATAGCACAACTGTCTGTATAGTTATGTGGTCGGAAACAGTCTCGCAGTTTTCATCACTGGATAAGAAATGAGACTCACTATTTCCAAACACTGTATAGTAAAGCTTCTTTATGCTAGCATTCACGCAATGAAAGATACAAAATGTTTATTGCTAGAGTGTGCATGCTTACAAGGCAATATAGCAGTTTGGGGATCAAAATGCAGCACCCATGAAACAATAAAATATCTCAAAATACGTCTGTTGGTTAAACCAGTCCTGCATGTCACCATTTTTACACACTCATATAAAGTACACACTGCTGCATTGGAATGCCTGCCTAGCTAAGTTACAATCTCTAGGAATGTGCAGTAGCTGCTGATAGCACAGAGTAAGTCATCATAACACAGTTGTGAGACAGAACATAGTTGAAGCATTGTGTCTGCATATGGCCCTCTTTAAAAGGAATAGAGATTCCTAGTTGGAAGCCATTTATGGCTTTGTGTGTGTGGTATGTGCATCAATTTTTGAAAGCATTACAGGTGTAAAATGGCAAGAAAGGACAAATGAAATTAGGTAGAAAGCAGAGGATAGGATGCTACGTTTGTCATACAGGAATGAACAGGATGGTGTAGGCATAGGACCATATCTGTCCACATTTTCACAATGTAAAAATGTATATATACAAAGAATTTAGGAAATTTTTTAGATGCTGGCATCATAAATGTTATGTAGGAAAAATTGAATATTGTTCTGTGATCAATATGACTAAGTTGGGTGTGTAACACACACACACACACACACACACACACACACACACACATGCACGCACATACAAACACACAGACACACACACACACACACACACACACACACACACACACACACACACACACACAGATGAAGTGGAGAGTTATGCAGAGGGTGTCATTTTTTTTTTTTTTTTTTTTTTTTAAGGACAGATATCCTTCTCTTTGAAGAGAGGCAGGAACCTTGTTGAATGTAGAAATATCACAAGAGGGAGGAGAACACCAGGAAAGGGGTCAGGTATTGTTTTTTTCAGAAGCACATCTCCATATGAAGTGAACGCAGTGAGAATGTATTCCTGTCTCTCAGAACTGTCTCCTCTTTCTGCTGCCATAGAAACCTTGGACAGTGCCAGATGGGGCATCAATTTTGCAATCCACTTAGCAGGATTTTCACCATATGGCCAATAAGGAGACCAAGGTTCTTCTCGATAATTTTCTCCTCCAGCTCCTGTCAGGTGACATAATCACCTCCTCCACTGGCACTACTCTGGTGGCTACTACTGCACCAGCCCCCAGGCAGAGCTGCCTGATTCATGCTCTCCAGGTGATATTGGAAGTGCATCTGCTGCCTTTGGTACTGCTGCCACAGCCACATGTGGAGGAATGGTAGTTCATGCCACTATGGCTGGTTTTACTCTCTGTGATGGTGGTTATCATGCCCTTTTTTTTATTTCTCCAAGTCTTTTGGGTTTCTAATACCATGATGGGAATTTATCTCATTCCTAATTCCAATTATGATTAAAGTTCATGAAATTAGTATTGTTTCAATCCTTGATGTCAGCCAGAAGTGCTCTTCGCAGCACCTGCAATGTGCCCAGTAATGACTCCTTCTACAATTCATATGCGGTTACATGTATTGGTAACATATCTAAATACAATTACAGATTCTTTTTTATAAGACCCATTTTTCCTACTACTACTACTGGAACTGTTTGGGTATCTTTCTTCCACATTGCTCTCATTTCTGCCTGCAAATCCTGATATTTTATGACTTTGTGTCTCTCTTTACACAAAACATGGTAGTCACTGGGTGTGGCGATTTCAATGATCAATGTTACTTTTTTCTTCTTTTCATGGATCACTATATCCTGTTTTCTAGCATCTATCTTTTGAACGGTTGGTAATGGGTGATCCCATGTGATGTAGACTTCATTTTCTATGATGCTTTGTGGCTCATTTGTCCGGTGTTTTTCAGCCACTTCAATACCATAATGTTTGCACAATCTCCAGTGAAACAGTCTTGCCACATTATAATGCCTTTCAGTATACAGTCCTTCTGCCATTAGTGTGTCACGACCAGCAATGAAGTGTGTGACTGTTTCCAATTCTGTTTTACAAAACCTACATTTGTCTGTTTCTGTAATGAATGTTGTAATGAAATTTGACATAAAAGTTTAAAATATTAGAAAGAATAGTGAAAAAGAGAGTGGGGAAGAGACATGGCAACAAGAACATTATAAATATTTAACATTAATGTCACACTCATTACAAACTCCCCATGCACTGTTAGGCTTCTTTACATCCAGAAATAAATGGGTGAGGCCATAAATTACTGTAATCCTGATATTATGATATCCCTGGCTCTCACATTTAACAAACATTGTACAGGAACTGTAACTATTTTACAACAGGTTTATGGATGCAGTTTCATTAACAGTGTATTTGGCATGATAATCTTATTATCAGGTATGAGTACAGGTAATCAATACTGAAATTTAAAATGCATATCATACATATCTTCTGTTTGGCGAGATTGACCACCACAGTCATAATATTTTAACTAACAATTAATTGTGGTCAAAACTACATGAACTAATTGTACAGGTAGGTAGAGTTTGCACAAGTAGAATATGTATAATGAATTAGTTCTTTGACAATCATTTGTGGCCTGATGTCAACATATCTGATAACCTACTAGTACACTCAGCGCTTTTCTCATATGACAATCAGTAATACCTAATCCATACTTACCCTGCGCCTCTCTGAGTCTCCTTGCAGTTTCTCATGATGCACCTAATGGTTTCCCTCAATCTCTTCTGGGATTATACAAACCAGTAATGAAGAGCTGTGTGTCAACATGTCATGGTAGTGTTGTGCAAGGTTATGAAGAGATATACTTACAGTACTGACGTGGTGACTGGGTCCTATATATTTCCCTATCAACAAAGGAGGTCATAGTTTCACTGTTTCATGTTACTATAAGGCTAATGTTACAGTGCAGTGACTGTGCACCCATGAATGGGATGCCAGTAGCACAGGTAGCAGCCTAGGCCAAAATATTCCAAGACCCTGTACTGATATAGCTACTACTGCAGTAGCTTCCAGATGTAAATTTTACAAGGAGGTTTACAAATATTCAAAATTCCTCATCATATGTCCTGTGTGAGCTAAATGGAGCATTTGCCTTACCATCTCCTGTCATGTCTTCTCTTCAAAGATATCAGGAAAATGTCAGGAAATTGGCACCCAAATAAGATCTCACTTCCACTTGGTCCATCCTGAGCAGAATGATGGCCACAGCAGAGATACACATTTACACAAGAGATGGAAGGGAAATGGCCAATAATCACTGTATTTGTAATTTCTCTACTGTTCAATTTAGGTAAAAAACATGGCAGTGACACTTGGCCATGTGTGTTGAACAGTATATATTGAAGTACAGAAAAGTCAAATGGCTAAACATCAAGCCCAAAACATCAAAATCCAAAATAATGAGAAAACAAAACATTAACATTTCTTGCATGGAGAAAGTCCCCCTCCACCTCCACACCCCGTGCTAATTTTATATATATATATATATATATATATATATATATATATATATATATATATATATATATATAAAACTCCAAGGTTGATTTACAGAGGAGAAAGTGCAAATTCATTGAACTCCACTGTTCACAATCTTACACAGACTTAATACTGACAGAAGTGATCAAATGAGTTTCGATTACTCCTGGCAGCATAATAAACATTTTACATTACAATTATTCAGTGATATGTGTGCTTTCCATATGTACGTATAACTAAATAAATATATGCATATATATGTATACACACACACACACACACACACATATATATATATATATATATATATATATATATATATATATATACATACATACATACACACATACATGTGTTTCATACTAACTCCAGCTCATCCTGGTTACAAGCGATAGCTCAGTTACATTTCATTTCATTTGACATTTTCCCATTTTTGGGCATGTGCTCACAGATTGTTTAAGGTTAACAGCCTTACACAGAAGTATGTATTCACATGCAAGATATTGACATTCCTTTGTAATATCCTATGTAAATTTTGTAACAGTATTACGGTTTGCATTGCTGTGACATAAAAAAATATTTTGCAATCGAGTACTGGAATTGAACCCTTGCAAAAAAAAAAAAGATCTAGGCTATTGAACTGCGTATATTAAATAGTAAAACCATGGAGGAAGTGGCATTACAAGTCTGTAAGATGAGGGCTACAAATGTATATATGACTGGGAAATATACATTATTCATTGTAATAATGTGCATATGGCATCACGTCTATCATGTCTTCATATGATGTCTTCTCATGTCTGTGATGTTATTGCATTTTACTGTACTATATCATGCAGTCTGATAAGGTAATAGTCAAATGAAGGCATATTCAGTGCATTGCAACTCTGTAACTGTTGCATTATACAATGTTCCTTCACTGCATAAACAAGTTGAAGCACAAATGCTTTTATGTGGAATACGTTCTCCTAGCATTGTGTTTATATCTTGAATGATAACTGATGCGAGCTGATGTCAAGCACAGGTGCACAGCCAACGGCAAATTCATAGTGCATGCATAATTATTTTTGGGGGTTTTGCCATAGCATGAGAACTGCCCTTTCTCTAAAGTCATCTCTAAATAGTAGTGCTGCTCCATGCCACCCATCACACAAAGAATGACGTCATAGTTTACAAGACCCCTTGCTGTGCAAGTATGTGATGTGCTTCTATCTGACATCATTATTATTTTAGTGGAAGGTAAATATAGAGGACAGCTTGCAGGTGAGGGTAAGTGAACCCAAGCATATTTGAGGCATATTTAGATATGTCCATTAGGCAGTTATGGCACTCCAGCTGTGTGAGTACATGTTTTAATGGCTATTTCGATTTACTTTTCATACTAATCTACCTGCATACTTTGCACTTACATTTTCTCATTTCTTGCAGATGCATTTTTTTTATTCTACAGCATGTTCACGTTTAAGTTCAAATATATTAAATTGCCTGAGCCCAAGCACTGAACAGATCATCAGCAATAAACATGAAATAACAAATCAATTAACATAAAATTACTATAAGCATAAGCAGTCATGAATAAACAACATCAGCCAAGTATGTTTTAGGACCACTCTTAAAGGCTGCCACGGTTAATATTTCTCAAAGCCAACCAGGAAGATGATTCCATTGAACAGGACCTTGATAACTAAAAGAGTGACAACTGCTAGAATCAAAGTCGTATTCTGGTATAAGCTGAAGATTTTGTGAACTTGAACAAAGTGAATGGGAAGGGTTATAAGTATGTAAAGGGTCCTTCAGATAAGGTTTACTAAGGTTGTGGAGTGAAAGTTACACCATAATGAGAATCTCATATATACAAGATATCTTTCAGGAAGCCAGTGTAAACTTCATAAAACTGAAATGATGTGATAATGTTTTGAAACACCAGAAAGTAAATGTGCTGCAGAATTTTGCACACATTGTAAACATGTAATCTCAGATACAGGAAGACTTAACAAATAAAGAAATACAGTTATCCAAGTGTGAAAATATCAAAATATGGACTACAACAGAAAGTCACCAGGATTAATAATGTGTTTGAGCAAGGAGATATTCATAAGATGGAAACAAGATGATCTGACAACAGCAGAAATCATGCCTAGATCACACACCATACACAAAATTCAATTTATCACCATCACACTGAATATCTGGTGACAAAACTGTAAAGGAAACGTTTCTCAGAGTAGCAGAAATCATCACTGCTAATGTTATAGAGGTGCTGAGTTTAAGTCTGTTGCTGACAACACAATCATACACACATTTCAGACCATGAGAAAGGGAATTAAGGGAAGATAAAGAATCCTAAGGGAATGAGAGGTACAGTTCTGTGTCATCAACTCAGCTATGGTATTGCAGACCTCTCAAATGAATAACATCAATAAATAGATGGCAAACAACAGTGGACCAGCAATAGACCTTTGTGGAACCCCACAAATGAAAGAGCTAGCAGAGGAATTCATACTTGAAAGAACTCTATGAGTACGTCCTAATGCATCTATGATACGGCATCGAACGGGCTGTTAACTGAACTCCCCTTTATCAACACATATTAAGAGAAATACAAAAACCCCGAATGGCCACAAAAGCAAATTTTTTTCTCAGGGGAAAAAAATTGCTTGGCCAATACAAAAAAAAAATTCAGACCGTACAAAATGGGGGACTTCGCCCTCCACATCCCCCCTAACTAAATATAGCAACTCCTAGATCACACTACAGTGGAGGAAAGGACAAATTCCCGATGACGTCCAAGTGATTTTTTTCCCCTGGGAAAAAAATTTACTTTTGTGGCCATTCAGGGTTTTTGTATTTTGCTTAATGTTTGTCGATAAAAGGGCATTCTGTTAACAGCCCATTTGATGCCGTAATATAGACCCCATCCTGATAAGTAAGAAGGAAAACATTTTAGGACAATATCAGAAAGACCACAACAATGCACTAATATATCTGAAAGAACAGAATGGTCCAGTAGGTCAAAAGCCAATAAGAGATCTACAAAGGACAAAAAAAGACTAATAATGCTGATCTCTCACAACTATGAGGTCATTATAAACTCTTATAAATGCTGTCTCAGTGCAGTGGCTTGCCCTAAATCCAGACTAGAATGTTCTTACAATGGCCTAATTAGTCAAAAATGACTCAAGCTGAGTGTAAAGTACTTTCTCAAGAACCTTCTCCAAAATGGTAGGCTAGAGATAGCATTATAATTGTCAAGATAATCAGAATCTAAACCAACCTTTTTAAGGCTTGGGCTGACCAGTGCCTCTTTCAAACTTGAGGGGAGCACACTATGCTTAAACACTAGAAGTGGGGATGATCTGATAAATAAGTGGACCTTTGGCCTCCAGGGATGCCACCACAAACTGAGACAGACATGAGCCAGTAGTATCATGCATGCTAAAGATTAGATAATTCAGGTCACTGATGTCAGAAATGGTAAACTCTTTTCAGATAAACTGTATGGATTCTTCCCTTTGACCAGTACTAAGAAGAAGAGAGAGAATTAGATGAAGATCGTACATGAGAGAATTTAGTAGAAAACTAATGAGCAGCCAGTTTGCATTCTTCAGTAAAAAAAAAAAGACAAACTGGCATAGACAGCTAGGATTTGAAGGTGGTCCAATACTTCACATAGTGCAGCTGGATGATTTACATCCTGGGCAGTATGTTTTCTAACAAAGGCTGATTTAGAACAACAAACTTCAAAGTGTAAATTAGCAAACTGATTATCAAGAGTAAGCTGATCTTCTAAAATACCAGTTCTGTGCATCTACTCTCAAGCCTGCAGTGTCTTTGTAAACATATAGAAAGAGATTAATTTAACTATGGTTCACCTGGAATAAGGCTGACTGGTTGTGTCTGAACAGAGGCAACTGAATCAAGAAAGAATGCTAACAAAGTATTATAGGTTGTGATGAGTTCTTTAAGATCAGCAGGAAATGGGAAATGAATGGATAACAGAAATAAATTAGTCAAAAGAAACAGTAGAGGTCTTCTGACAGAAAATAAAGGAGACTTCAGAGGAACAAAAAGTTGGGAACGTAATGCTACATCTGATAGAAAAATTGTCAGACCAAGTAACTGGTCTGATATCAAGGTTAGAAATAGGAACATCAAGCTGAAAAAACAAGATACAGAGTATGTCCTTTAAAATGTGTAGGAAAATCAGTGTGCTGTTTAAAACCCAAACCATTCATAATAGGTAGAAATTCTTTAAAAAAAGCCATTGATGTCTTGTCAAATCTGATGTTAAAGTCTCCAATTATTAACTAACACGGATACATTAAGACATCAGGTAAGAAAAAGTCCACCAATTCTTATAAAAATGGTCTGTAATCACCTGGAGAATGGTATGTAACAAGGCACTCAAAGGAAGGTCCCTAACCAAAAGCAATTTCAAAAGTATTTCAAGTTCCAGTCTTACTATGACAAAACTTTCAGAAGTCGAGATAAATAATAGCACCCCCCCAAAGACACACACACACACACACACACACACACACACACACACACACACACACTAACAATTTGATCTAACATGATGGAAAAGCATAAATCCAGGAGGAATGAGTGCAGAAAGCCTAGGGTCACAATTATCACTAAGCCATGTCTCTTTAACAAAAACTATAATTTGTTATATTAAATTAAGTCAGATAGAATAGCAGTTTGTTTATAACAGAAAGAGGATTAAGATAAATTGCATAAATTAATATACCAGAGGCATTTGTATTACAAATATAAACAGTTGTTAGTATGCACTGTCCAAAGGCAGATTTGTTACATGTTAGGTCATGTCTCCAAATTCATACAGGAATATTGTTTACATCACATTAAGTATTGAATCTAGTTGAAAAATAATACCAACCATCCCTATGCCTTTTTATTTATGCCTAATTCAGAACAATGTGCCATAACACTTTGAGAAAACACAGGCATGATAAAAGGATGAAGAGCCAGTAGTTAATCAGAGCAGTAAAAAATAATCATGGTAAAGTAAACTGTAGTTAAAGTTTACCAGCAAATATTTTACAAAAAAATATCAATGATAAAGTACTGAAAACTGACCAAACTAAACTACTTCTAAAATTCAAACTACAAGTTCTCAAAGAAACATTTCATAGAGTCCAGTTCTTTAAAATAAACTGCTCTTTAAAGATCTATTCAAGTGCTGAATATATCCAATGTAAAAACACTAGAAAAGACAATAACAATTAATAAAATTCACAGACAGGATAGAAAAAGTAAAAAGGTGCAAAACAAATATTCAAGCAACAATAACCAGGTCCAAAAGTAATGAGAAACAATGATCAAAGCAAATAAAATTGATGGTAGTGTCATTAAAATAGTACTTTCTATTAGTCAAGCCCTTCCATTAAGCAATGTAATGGTGATTTGGTAGTTTGTGAATTATGGTTGCAGCTATCGAAAGAAAGTTTAACTGCAAAGAAGCTGTAAAATAAAGTTGTAATACACTGACAGGAGGAACCACAGAAATGCTTGTTTTATTGTAGAGGCAGACAAAATCAAAATGATGGAATTAAAAGCATCTGATCTTACAAATGAGTCAGACCTCTGTACCGGAGCTCCAAAACCTACAAACATACAGGCAGACACAGAGGGAAAAATGCATTCAGATAGGCTAAGCAGCCATAGTCCATGAAAACAAATGGAAAAAAAGAAAGCTGCCCTGCAGCAATTCATATCAGTGAAACAGACTCACCAAAGTAAGCTGACCCTTACGGGAAAGTTACAATCTTCCAAAAACCTGTTCCAAGAGCAATAAAGGTCGTCCTCCCACACAAAACCAGGAAAATAGATGGAATCCACCACCGATATTGTTAATAAGTTTGTTTATTTCACACCATACAAATAAATAAAATCTAAGCGCTTTCATCTCCCTTCGGAGACTTCTTCAGAGATAATATAAGAGCTACAAAGCACATCAATTGATATCAATCCAATAATGGGCTGGCCAGTGAATTAATTAATACACACATTTCCTTTTTTGCCTTCTAAAAGTAATATACACACTGTTTTCTATTGTGTGTAAGTTAGTTTTCTATTCGGGAAACAGTGAATACAGCCATTAGAATCAAAAACCTGTAAAACGGCTATATGGATGTTAAAATAAAAATATTAAAAATATAAAAATATATATTAAAATATATATTGAAATATATTAAAAACCCATTACCAATCTCTCTCTCTCTATATATATATATATATATATATATATATATTATATTATATCCTTTTCTCCCCCCTTAGTGTCTTTCAAACAATTCACCATACAGCTTATCTTTAACCTTCGCCACCTCTCTCTCTTCACCATACGCCTCGTCTCCTTATACTCCTGTCTGCTTTGTTCATCTCTCGGACAATCCCACTTCTTCACCAGCCTCTTCCTCTGTATACTCTCCTGTACTTCCTCGTTCCACCTCCTGGTCTCCTTGTCCTCCTTCCTCTGTCCAGATGTCACACCAAGCACCTTTCTAGCTGTCTCATTTACCAGCTCTGCTGTAGTTACCCAGCTATTCAGTAACTCTTAACTGACAACCAGTTCCTGTTTTAACTCTTCCCTGAACTCCACCTCACAATCATCCTTTTTCAACTTCCACCATTTGATCCTTAGCACTGCCTTCACTCTCCTCCTCCTTTTCTTGATTGCCAAATCATTCTACAGACCACCATCCTATGCTGCCTAACTATGCCTTCCCCATCACCATTTTATATTCTCCAATCTCCTTCAGACTGGCTCTCCTGCATATGATATAATCCACCTGTTTGCATCTTTCTCCACTCATGTACATCTCTCTGTGGTCCTCCCTCTTCTTAAAATACATATTCAAAACAGCCATCGCCATCATTTTCATAAAATCTACTAGCATCTAACTTCTGCATGCCTCTCCTTAACACCATACCTACCCATCACTTCCTCATTCCCTCTGTTCCCTTCACCAACATGGCCAGTGAAATCCACTCCAATCACCACTCTGCCACCCATGACCACACTCACCATCTCTTCATCCAACTCTCTCCAAAATTTTTCTTTCTCATCCATCACACTCCCAACTTGTGGAGCATATGCACTAACAACATTCATCATCACACCGTCAATTTCCAGCTTCGTAAACATCCCTCTGTCTGACACTCTTTTCACCTCCAAAACACTTTTGGCATACTGTTCCTTCAGGATAACCCCTACCTCATTTCTCCTCCCATTCACACCATGGTGGAACAATTTGAACCCACCTCTGATACACCCAGCCTTACTCCCCATCCATCTGGTCTCTTGCATGCACAATATATCCCCCTTCCTTCTCTCCATCATTTGGCTAGCTCTCTCCCTATACCAGTCATACTGGCAACATTCAAGGTTCCTACTCTCACTACCACACTCCTATCCTACCGCATCTCTTCCTGCCTTCGGAAATGCCTTCTCCCTCTTCTTCTCCTTCTGCCCAATTTCCACCAGCAGCCTGTTGGCTAACACTACTGGTGGTGGTTGTTGTGATCCCAGGCCTCGACCAATCCGATATGGAAATCTGTATTGTTGTCCGAATATGTCATTTGGCAAAAATTTTACACTGGATGCCCTTTCTGATGCAACTCTCCACATTTTTCCAGGTTTGGGACCAGCACAAAGAAATGCACCGGCTTGTACATCCTCAGTGGCTGAGTTAAGTAATAGAAGTTATACACATAGTGAAAAAATATGAAAGGATGTTTGATCCATTCCAAACAAAACTGCTATCTTGCCCTCCAAGAGTATAGAAAAACTCCACTTCATCCCACAGGTCTTCAACCTTCACAATTTTTGATGGAAAGGAGAAGAAAGACCCAGTTACAGGCATCATGTGTTCAACTTCATGCAGAAGAGAAAGAGTCAGCCTGGCAGAAAGCTCAAAAGAAACAAAGTGTCATTATGTCATATTAGACAACACATTTATAATACAGAAACTGTGAAAAATTGTGCAGGATCTAATTGCAAAGCACTTAGAGAACAAGCAGCTTCTGTGACTGGCTGTGCAACTACACTAAGGTCCTACGTTGTCCAGAGAAAGGAAGGTCTGAGTTATAAACATAACAGAATGCATTTATAATAGATTGAATTGCTTTCATATCAAAATAAGGATAGACCTTAAAGTAGCAGAAAATATTCTAAGAAATAAGCTAACACAAGAAGGGAGAAAACTGATTTTGCCAGGAGGGATAACTATAAATAGGATATAGAACATAGGTAAGAGGCATCTGGAATATACTGGAGAAAACTAACAAAGGACCCTATACATTCAGAACAAGTAACTAGAGAGGGAATATTAAAAGGGTAGGATGAGACCAAGCAGAAATTTGGACTGCAGGTTAGTGACTGCCTTTACTACCTGGGATTAATATTAGAATATAGGTAAAAACAAATGGATGGGGAAGTGCTAAGTGAAAGACCAGCTCTAGTAGAGCTTTTAGTTAAGTCTAAAAAAAAAAGACATTACAGCTAAAAAAATAAAATTATTAGGACATATAAAATATTTCAGGATAACTATAATAAACAATGTCAGGACATCTGTATGTTTCCTAAGTAAGCAACAAAATCTAGCCTCCAAATTCAGCAAGTCCTGCATGGCGTGCATGATTAGTGTAAGAGGTAATGTTGGCAATATGGCAGCCGAGCGATCCACATACATGCTCGTTTGACGTGCATGAGTGCTCTTGCACTAGTCCTGCACGTTCCCAGCCCCTGTATGGAAAATACCCCATTTGCAGGTGAAAACCATGCAAATGAGGTAAATCTGCTCTCCAGGAAGCCGGAATCAGGCTGTGCAGGACTAACGTAATCTGCAAAAATGTACTTGGTTAGTAACTGAGTACATTTCTGCAAATTACAAAATGGAGACATGACAGCTCCAAATAAAGGCTGCATATAATTGAGGAAGCATGCCAATGGCCAAGTATAAGGCCATTGGCATTGCAAACAATACAAAAAATAAAAAAATCAACTTTTATTTTTTTTTTCACCAATCTCGGATGTTTAAGCTTAGGGCAGTGGCGTGCAAACGGGATTGGGGGAAAATAAGAAAATAAACCTAAAACAAGCATTCTAACTAAAATCAATATTCTGCCATGCAAGTTAATGGCAGACAAAAGACAACCTGGCCAGTGAATAGTGGTTGCTAAGGGGGGATGCTCAGTGTGACACATGTAACTATGCATTAGCAGGCAATCCTGTGCAAATGAGGGGAAGGATAGTGAATCCCAGTTTTCCCCAGCATGTGAGGTACGTCCCAACAGTTAAGAGTATGAATAGCTGAGTACAAGACTAGGAGATAGGTGACATTATGGGTGGGTGTGTCAGGCATACTGTAAGCAGATTGGAGCCCTGTGGCTTGGGTTTGCTCCTAGCTTAGCACAGCTAAGCTAGAGGGTGTGTCTAAACCTGCCTAGCACTCTTTACAAAATGTAAGTGGGTGTGGGCGCCGCGCACTGGGTTTTACTGGAAGAAAAAAGAAGTTAAACCAGGAAATAGCAGCAATGTGCACATTTGAGCACTCTGTTTGTGCGGCGTGCACACGGGCTTAAACAGGGAGGCAATGGGAAGGGAAAACAGCAGTAAGAAGGTAATCAAAGAGAACTAGCTTAGCTGTCAGGTGAAATATATCAGAATCAGCCAATTACACAGGCAGCAGACCAGCCTAGCCCAGTACACCACTATAAACTATGCAAACACCTTTCCCCCTTGTTTTTTCCCAAAAACTCTGCACCACCGGTGTATACGAATGGAGAAATTTTACAAAACGAAAGCAAAAGAAAAATGTTAGGGGCTGCTTTTGCTATCATAAACCAGCATGTGCAAGAGGTTGAGGGTGGTGAGGATGTGAATGCTGATGACCAACCCACAGTGAGGAGGAGGAGAAGAGTGTACAGACCCAGGGGAACCTACCAGGGTCTACATGAGTTGGAGATAGTGGAGCGCTATAGGGTGGACAGAGACGTCCTACAGCATATCGTTGAGCTGTGCCGGCCACACCACAGACACAGAGCCAACAGAGGGGAACCCATCCCAGCAGAAACTAAAGTATGTGTAGTCTTAAGAATACTAGCCACAGGTATCTTCCAAAGGCCAGCTGGGGATATCATGAGGATCTCACAGGCATCAGCATCCAGGGTACTCTACCAGTTCCTGGATGCCATGTCAGCACATGCCAGTGAGCACATATATTTCCTCAACACCCATGAGGCATTGGCCAACAATATGCGTCTCTTCCACCAAATAGCAGAATACCCTGAAGTAGTGGGTGCTATAGACTGCATGCACATACACAAAAAAGCACCACCCCATGAGCAGGGCAGGGTCTACATAAACCGCAAGGGCTTCCCCTCCATCAACTGCCAGGTCGTGTGCAATGCCCAGGGCATTATAATGAATGTGTGTGCTGGAAGCCCTGGGAGCTGTCATGATTCCCACATCTGGCATCTGACGCAGCTGTACCAGAGAATTGCCAGTGGGGACATCCCATATGGCCACCTAGTGGGGGATGCTGGTTACGCACTGGAGCCATGGCTGATGACACCCATCAGAAATGCACACACACCCGAACAAGAGCTCCATAATGAGACACACGCACAAACAAGAATAATAACAGAGCATGTGTTTGGGATGCTCAAGTCACGGTTCCGGTGCCTGGACACGTCCGGTGGAGCCTTGCAGTACTCTCCAGCTACATGTACCCATATTGTTATGGTATGTGCTATGCTACACAACATGATCCTGCAGAAGCAGCTGCAGCAGAAACAGCATGGGGCAGGGCCACACAGCCTCCACCATTGCTAAAGCCAGCACAGGCACAGAGTGACTCGGAGGAGGAACAACCTGAGCCTGGACCTGTAGGCAGAGGGAGGCGTGCACAGTATGCCCTGGCTTTGGCAAAGAGGAAACACACAGCACATACACTGACACAATAGGAACCCAGGGAATAGAAACTCTCACTGACTCGCACATACAGTAAAAGGGATGCCAAAAATTACACTACATGTGCTTTACCGGGTATAGGCAGTGCACTATGTGCATCTGACATAGTCAGCCCTCCAACACCATCTGCAATACTGGGACAGCCGCAAGGTAATTCACCCTTCCTATCAATCACTGAATGCAGTTGTATGGTCTGCTAGTTGTATCAATGGTATGGATGTGAACATGCAAGGAAGGGATTTGGGTGGCTGAATGGGATGGCAGCAGACAGTGGACAGCTATATGAGTAGCACAAAACCATAACAAATACTGGTGTCAACAAAGAAGGTAGTTGCAGACAAGGTGAAAAAAACCCACTGCATGACATGTGCTGGCCCAAATGCATGTCCATAGGGCACACACATGCATATCATGGAGGTTCACATACCCAACAACAGTCCCACCCAGCCAGCAGGACAGGTGTAGATAAACACAAGGAAAGGTTGTGCTAAGGTCCTCAAGGTATGACAATGGAGCTCAACCCCCCTCCAGACTTACACAGAGTATAACAGGTTGAGAAGTGGGATGTCATTCCTGAAGGGTAGGAAGTCTGAAATGGCAATGTAGGTCAATAAAACCTATAAACTGTACTACACTGATATGCCTGTAGTCTGCAGAATAGGTCAGAATACAGATGTAATAGAAAGCCAACAGACTACCAGAAATACCAGTGCAGTCAAAGCAAATGTCCACAGTTGGCAGGTGTGCCCCCCCAAACCCTATGTAGAACTGTATTAGCATCCATGTGTTGGAGTAATGTATGGATTGTTTCATGTCTACAGTAGGTAGAGCTCTGTGTGTTAGGCAGTTCTGAGTGGTATGCTGTATGAAAGTGTTCAGCAAATAGCCATGGATGGTGTGTCCTGGTGTCCAATGGTCAGTACTGTTGATGACCGGGCCATGTCCACACAACTGCAGTGCCAAACAGAGTGGTATCCCAGCAAGACATGTTGCAGCAGTAGTCCATATGATTTGTACAGATGTCATAACTGTTACTATCTGGAAGATGGACATGGCATGAGTGTAGGCCCAGATGTACACACAGTACACAGGTGGACGTACCGTAGAGAGAGACTGTTTAAAATTTCACAGTGAACTGGAGACACACTCTGTTTGTACATACAGGTTGATAGCACATCAGTTGGTTGTGTAGTATGAGAAACTAAGATGTACTTTGGGCAAACACTGGCAGACCACAACAGGCAGTGGCATGATGTATGTAGAAGCTGCTAGTGTCCACCCACTAGCTACCAGCAGGGGAAAGGGCCATGTATACCTGTGAGGCAGTTACAAGTAGCTACCCTAGCACACATGCAGCCAGTCTGACCCAACATCAGCCTCAGGTAACACACAGGCCACCTCCCTGCTGCTGTGAATAAGTACAATATGATCCCCACATTACTATGTGAAAACTCACAGAATGCAGCATGCTGAAGAGGTGTCCCATGCAGGTGTGTCCATAGCTGTAAGATGCACCTTGCCAGCATCCACACCAATGGATTGATAAGGACAGAAACAATTGCCATCACCACCTTGCACACCTATCTTGTTACACCAGGGGAATACATTGCCTTGCAGCCTGGGTCTGTACAACTGACAGAATGCAATGGCCTGCTACAGATAGCCTACATCAGTACCCAGTGACCCACTGTCCTCTGTCACAGGTCTGGGACACACCTGTACCGCCACTGTATGTTACCCAATGGACTCCCACATAATGACAAAACACAGTCCGCAGAAAACAAATGCAAGTACATGTTGACAAATCCCAGTAGTATGTCCATCATGTTCCAAAGCATGAACTGTGGACCAACCTGTAAATACTGCTGGGATGGAGTGGCAAATATAGGCATACCTATAAGATGTTGTGTGCATAATGGTAGGAAGAGGACAGATTAACAGGAGGGGGGGTAGCATCACCACCATGGAGTGTGTGAAGGGTGAAACCCTGATGTGTGCACATACTTATCATGGCTGCAAATACTGGAATGGGTGGCCACAAACCTGCTTCTGGATAACCTCAATGAGTCTGAATACCTGTGAGGTATGGCCACAGCACAATATGGCCATCCTGTCATGGTGATAATTGTACAGGCATGGGACCCACAGCCACAACAGCACCAAGGTGCTGGACCATATACACAGACCCATCAGCAAGTGTCTACAGTTTCCATGCCAGAATGACATGAGTGTGCAAGAATATGTAGGTTGCACACCACAATACTGGACAAAGCTGCATTCAACCTGTAATCCCCAGGAACCTACTGCCAGAAAAGATGTATACCTATCAGTAGTTGATGACATAAAACATCAGAGGTTAAAACACCACATAAAACTGACTATCCCTGCCAACACCAAAACCATGCAGCAGAAGCACCACAGAAACAATTAGCAACAATTTCACTACCCTTTTCCCAATGTCGACCCACATTGTCAACCAATCTACAGATATCCTGCAGAAGCAGGATACTAGCTGTAGGTGCAGAGCACAAATACCTGCACTGGAGTACAACCTACCTGGAATGAAGTCACGCATGCAATACAGACACTCATACTGGGCATGTTCACACACTTAGAGAAATAAAGCCCGTGTCTGTAAACAACTGTGGACTATACATAGCAGTCAGTCACAGATGTCTGTGCAAACACTCCACATTACACACCAGTCATGCTCTGCATACACACCAGATTAGAATATGCACATATATCCAAGGACAGCACACTATAACAGCTCAGACATACACATAATAGATGTGGGAAGAGAGTGACAGACAGCTCCCCTCTCATGAGGCCTGTCCCATACAGCACACTCCCATTTTGCAAAAACATATGATGTGCAAATGTCCATCACTGTACACAATTACCCCTGGTAGCCTTCCAGTCAGTACACCTTTCATTGCACCAACAAAAAACAAGTAATCTCCGTGGTATCCCCGAAGTCTCAAAACAACCTACTAAACAAGTGTAGGCTTGTCTATGTACTTAATAAAGGATTTTCAACTGGAAACAGACTGCCTGCCTTACTTGGATTACTTTTGAATATTCAGCAATGCTGTACAATTATATATTTTCTATTATTATTTTTTTTGTTTTGTTTTGACTTAAGACGAGTTTAAATTCGCTACTTCTACTACTATTGTCTGATCTGATTAATATACAGTGATTAATTAGAAATATATGGACTGAAAATCTTCCAGACAGAGAAGTTTCTTACACTGTTTTACACCTTTCATTGCCTTTCTTTGACAAGCCTGCTGATGTCATTCCCTGTGAAATACACCTTTGGTAAAAGAGTACCCCAGTAATCTCTGTGGTGCATTCTATAACTGTGTAATGCTCTAATATGCAGTAGTAGTTAGCCAGGTGTTCTAATCCTATTCATGGCAACTGTGTGTTTGTATATATGTGTAGGACCCAATGCTTTTGAGGACAGTCGGTACACCTGTCATTGCCTTATTGCCTTTCTTTGACAAGTCTGCTGATGTCATTCCCTGTGAAATACACCTTTGGTGAAGAGTATCCCAGTAATCTCTGTGGTGCATTCTGTAACTGTGTAGTGTACAGTAGTAATTAGGTAGGTGTTCTAATCCCAGACATGGCAACTGCAATGCTTTTGATGCCAGTCACACTCACTACACCTTCTAGTGGCCTACTTTGCAAAGCCTACTTTGGCAAGACAGCTGATGTCATCCAGTGTGAAATGCACCTTTGGTGATGGCAAATCCCAGTAATTGCCGTGGTGTGTGCATCCAGTGTAAAATACACCTTTGGTGATGGCGAATCCCAGTAATTGCCGTGGTGCGTGCTATAACTGTGTAATGCTGTAGTAGTTAGGTAGGTATTCTAACCTCAGGCATGGCAACTGTGAGACTTGTTTTGTGTGTGTGTGTGTGTGTGTGTGTGTGTGTGTGTGTGTGTGTGTGTGTGTGTGTGTGCGTGTGTGTGTGCGTGTGTGCACCTGTGCACATGTGTGCGTGTGCTTTTGTGCATGTGCATTTGTCATACGTATCCTGTGTGAAGCATAAAGCAATATGGAACGGGTTTTGCACTTTTCCTATATGTTGGGCCTACTAAATGTCATAATGTCCACCTTACAAGCACAACAGATGTCAAACATCACAGTGGCTGGGGTGCACAATCTATACCCCCACATGTGACATCATGGCATGGAGAACAATATAGGCAACACTTATATTACCCAGAGAACACTCTCCACTCATGTCTCGGCACAAACACACTTGGCCAGGCAACAACCACTATGGTGGTAGTTCCCTGCATATTGCCCATAGATGGTAACCATGGTGTGATTGCAGTGGACTACAGAGGACATGGCACCCTGTCCCATCCCTACAATAGGCAATGCATTGCATACAGTGCTCCATCACTATGTTCCCCAATGGACACCTGCTACAACTGGCAAGCCAGCAAATGTTACCCACAAAGGCCATGTCATGCCATATACACATGCTCTGTATGGACAGATGCCACTGACACAAGTGAATACTGTGGGGGTAACAGGGGTAAGCTGCCTTAATGTATCTGGGTGTACATTACCATTCAATTCACCTTGGGTAAATGCAGGCCTACTGCTTCCTGCCATACAGAGTGTTTTGTTTGTTAGTGTGATTATGATGGTTTCAGCCATGCCTTTTTATATCACAAATACATCCCATTGTGTCTGCATTGGTATGTACCCCCTAGGGATTGTGTACAGACTGTAGATGGAGGCTGCTGGACTGTACATCTGCATTACTTACAGTTGATTGCTTGTTATCCAGTGGCCCAGTCTCTGTCTACTGTTGGACTACCTGAAGGCCTTGGGCTGGACAGCAACATATGTACTCCTTTCCAGAATAGTGTATACTTTTATCTGTTAGACAGTTGCATTACTCTGTCTATACATATTTCAGAGTCTACACAGCTATATGACATGGCATACACTACTGTAGTAGTACACAAATAAAGCTTCCCCATGTATACAAACCTGTGTGTGGTGTTATATCCTGTGGCCTGTCTGTTGTTATATGTTGCAGGCAACAGGTGTCACTTGTATGTTTGGCTCATACAGTGTCCATGTGGTATGCTGGTGACTGCAGTCATAGTGGCTGTACCGTACTGTGTGCACCCTCTACACATGTATCTCCCTATACATATGTCTGTGTGTATGTGTAGTTACATATATATATATACATATATATATATATATATATATATATATATATATATATATATATATATATGTGTGTGTGTGTGTGTGTGTATGTATCTGCATATATGTGTCTGTGTATATGAATCCTAGGAATGCTGAGTGGGTCCACATTGTACATCCTCTATTGTAGCCACACTGTACTGCATGATATGTTACCGATTCCAGCCTGACATCATACAGGTGGGATGGAGTACTATTAACATCTTGTGCCCATATTGTGTCAGGTCCTGGGTTTGGTATTTGTGTTCCTTTGTCAGTGTAGGGAGCAATGCTTTTGAGGCCATTCACAGGCACTACAACCGCCATTGCCCTACTTTGGCAAGTCTGCTGACATCATCAACTGGGAAATACACCTTTGTGAAAACAATATCTCAGCAACTTCTGTGGCGTGTGCTATAACTCTGTAATGCTGTAGTGTTATAAACTAGTTAGGTAGGGGTTCTTTTCCCAGACATAGTATGTGTGAATGTTTGTGTGTATTCCTTTGTCAGGGTAGGGAGCAATGCTTTTGAGGCCATTCACAGGCACTACAACCTCCATTGCCCTACTTTGGCAAGTCTGCTGACATCATCAACTGTGAAATACACCTTTGGGGAAAAATATCTCAGTCATTTCTGTGGTGCGTGCTACAACTGTGTAATGTTATAGTGTAATAAACTACTTAGGTAGGAGTTCTAGTCCCAGCCGTGACAAGTGTGTGTTTATAATTCGTAACCTGTGTGGAGGTGGCTGTGACTGTGTAACACCTGGACCCATTGAGGAGCCAGTTTTGTGATTTTCCTATATGGTGGCCATCTTATATATCACAATGTCCACCTTACAAGGGTAACAGATGTCAATCAGCTGAGATGCTGGGGTGCCAATCCACACCCCTACATGTAAGGCCTGGTGAACAAAGTAAACAACCCTAGTATTACACAGAGTACACTATGAAGCTGTGTCTCATACACAAACACCCTTGCCTAGACAACTACTGCTATGTTGGTAGTTCCCTGCATACTGTTCACAGATAGCAAGCATGGTGTGATTGCAGTGGGCTACAGAGGGCATAGCACTCTGTCCATCAGTAAAATAGGCACATAATTGAAGACAGTGCACCTTCACTATGTTCCCCAATGGATGCCTACAACTTCTTTGGTGCCATCAAATGTGATCCACAAAGGACTGTCCATGAGCATGCCCTTCCACAAGAGGTCAGGAGTAACATGTGATGATAATCTGTGTACATAACATGGGCTTGGCAATCCAGGTACACTAACACATGTCATTGTACATGAATGTGTCCATGTCATGGACTATAGAACACATACATGGCAAGCATTGCACAGCACTGGCCACACACAATAGTAACACAAACACTTGGTAGAGAAAACCACTTTATAAAGCAAAGCTTTCGGGCAGAACCCTTCTTCAATACTAAAACATAGCATCAAACATTTCACACTTTAAATACAGGTCATCAGTCACATGATCAGCAGCCAAAAGAAATCATGTAACAACACAAAAACAAAATAAAATACAAAGTATAAAACGTATTATAAAACTTTAGAGCATAAAAGTCCATTCTATATAACATACATAATTCATAGGTTCATAGGTTCATACTAGGCTATCTGCCCGAGGGCATTTACAAGCCTAGCCCATAGTTTTGTGGCTTACGCCACCCCTTTAGTATGGGGAACTATACCCATTATTTTGCTGTGCCTCTGTTGAGCAGTGACACTGAGGTAATCCCTGGGGTATATCTGCGATCTCCCATCCATTGGTCAAGATTTCTCTTGAACAAGGCCAGCGAGGTGCTCTGCCTCACATATACCGGGATTTTATTCCACAGCATAGGGAGTCTTTGGGTGATGAATCTATCCCTCCAGCACGTCCTATTAATAGCCGTGTCGAGGTTTAAGTCTCCGCCCTTGTGGCTCTGACGGATCTAGATTTTTGAGGTGAAGCATATTCATCAAATCTGGGTTTGACATGGCCTTGTATGTTAGGCAAAGGTCACCTCTGAGCAAGCGGCGACTGAATAGAGCTGGAGTTCTTTCAGTCGGGCAGCATAGGACAGATGTTTGAGACCCTTTATCCTTTTGGTGAGGAACTTTGTGGCCTCTCCAGCTGCTGCAAGTGTCGGGTCAGATACATTCAATGGGGCATTGTACTCAATCATTGGTCTGATGAGTGATGAGTATAGGGAGACTATGACCTCCCTTGATCTAGATGAGAATCCCTTCATGATAAGGTGGGCAATGTAGAAGGTCTTCCTAACTAATTTAGCTACATGGGTGTCGAATGACAGACTACTATCAACCTGGGTCCCCAGGTCCCTGATAACTTCTTCTGTACTCAGTGGATTGCCACCTATTTGGTAGCTAGGGGTAACCTTGTTTTTCCCGAAGGGTATGACTATGCATTTTTGGCATTTAACTTTAGGCCATGGCTCTGGCACCAGTTATCCGTTTCTGTGAGACCCTTCTGAAGGATATCTGTGTCAGATGTGTTTTCTACTATGGCCCAGTTTGCAGTCATCTGCAAACTTTGTCAGCCATAACCCTCCTGTGTTTGCTTGTACTTCGGAAAAGTAGATGCCAAACAAGAGTGGGCCCAGGACTGAGCCCTGTGGTACACCACTTGTGACAGGCTTTGAGTCTGACATGGCGCCAGCAACTCTGACCCTGTGGGTTCTGTCACTCAGCCAGTTTGCAACCCATCTTGTGATGTATGGGTTAACATTTAAGCTGATGAGTTTTTCAGTGATACCCGAGTGGGGTATTGTATCAAAGGCCTTCGCCAGATCGAGGTAGGCTGTATGGACTGCCTTTGCCTCATCAATGGCTTTGGTGACTGTTTCAAAAGTCAACCAAGTTTAGAAGGCATGATCTGCCTTTGACAAAGCCAAACTGGGATGGATCCAAAGTCTGCAAATTCCCTATGTCTTTATTTATGAGGTCCATTATGATCCTCTCCATGGCTTTGCAGATAAGGCTTGTCAAGCTAATGGGCCGGTAATTTCCAGGGTCGGTGGAGGCACCGCCTTTGTGAAGTGGGACCACAGTTGCAGTGCGCCACTCCTGGGTACGTATCCAGAGGTAAGACTATGATTAAACAGCTGTCCTAGCTGTGGGTTTAATTCCTCGTTGAGTTCGTGGAGCACACAGCCGGGGACACCATCAGGTCCCATGAGTGCTGTGTTTTTAGTATTGGAGAGAGCAGTTCTCACTTGGGCGTTGGAGTTGTTTGAGGGGGCGGCAATCGCTTGGTATAGATATCTCTCCTTTGGGGGGGGAGAAGTTTGCACTGAACCTGTCAGCCAGTATGTTGGCAATGTCTGTAGGATCAGTAATCTTCACATCATTTTGAACTAGTTCTGAGCATATCTGGGAGTTTCCTCCCAGGTTTCTAACATAGCTAAAGAAGGCCTTATGATTGTCTTTTGAGTCTTTAGCTATTTTTCTCTCAAAATTTGCTTTGGATGATTTTATGAGAGCTCTTAGTTTTTACTTATAGTGATCAAGGGTGTCTTACCTTTTAAGGATTTTGCTCTATCTTGTAGTAGCTTCCTCCTTTGTTGTAGAGTTTGTTTATGGCTGGGGTCCACCAGAGTGGACGCTTGCCTTTGGTACAAAGAGTCTTTGTTTTGCTTGGGATTGCCTTATCCATGCAGTCCTGCAGGTGCTGGTAGAAGGCATTTGTAAGTGATTCAGCGGCTTGAGTACTGTTTTCCGTCGGCTCGGGGCCTTAAAGGAGACCACACTAGTCTTTAGAAGTGTGAAGTCGGCTTCGAGAAGTTCTTTACTGTGGTCTTTTTATTTCAGGTGGGGGTGGGATGAGGACCTCCAGCGAGATTAGTTTGTGATCTGATCTCACCAGTGAGGGGTATACTTCGGTGTTGAACATTGTGCTCCCATGTTCGTGATGATGAGATCAAGTATGTTTTCTCCTCTTGTGGGGATGGTGACTAGTTGTTCCATGGCATTTGAGTTTATGAATTCCAGGAACTTTTGGGCTAGGGTGTTTGGGCTTGAGTAGTGTTCCCAGTCTATATTAGGGTAATTGAAGTCACCTAGTATGATGGTGTTTGGTGATACATTTATCCCCTCTAGTGTTTTCAGGAAGGCCATGTGAGGTTCCTGAGTTTGTGAGGGTGGCCTGTAACATGCTACAATTTGCAGAGCAGTCTTGCCTATGGTTAATTGCACCTGGATGGTCTCCGATGCATCGTGCGTTGCCACCAGTCTTGAGGTGTGGGTGTCTTTGATGAATATGGATACCCCTCCTTTCTTGGTATTGTCCGGATTTTGGGGCCGGAACGCATGATAAGAGGTAAAACCTGATAGTGCTGGGGTGCTCTCAGGAGCCTTGAACCAGGTTTCTGTCACTGCACAGACATCGATGTTCTCCATACTGAGAAGGGCCTCGAGTGCGTGCATTTTGAGATTTAGACTTCTGGCATTGAGCAGCATTACCCTTAGTTTTTTTCCTTTTTTGTGTTCTAGGGTGGTAGGTTTAGAATTTGAGCCTTGCCTAAAAAGGCACTATGGGGTGGCAAGAGCCTTTGCCAATATCCGGAATCCCAGGGGTGACAGGTGCAAGCCGGCCCTTGCGAAGCAGCGTGGCTTGTCCAGCATGTCATCCCAGGCAGACAGACATTGGATCCCCTTTGAATGACACCAGAGTTTAAGCCAATTGTTAAAGCTGATCATCTTATCTCTGTATTGTGGCATCATTCTTGGTGAAGGTAGGATACTGCTCAAGGTCAGGGTCATACCTGCCTGGGCTACATAATCAGAGAGCTCCTCAATGTCTCTTTTCATGTAGTCCAAGGAGGTACGTCTCAGGTCGTTTACACCAGCGTGGACAATGACTGAGTCATATTTGTACCTGCTGTTGAGAGACCTGAGTGCTTGCGTTATGTGGCGGATTCTAGCGCCCGACAGGCAGCTTACTGTGACCTTCTCCTTACTCAGTCTGGTGAGCGGGACATCAGTGTGAACAATTACATCACAGTTTGGTATTTTGTAGTTTAACTAGTATCGGTTTAAGGCTAACCATATTGTTCAAACCTGGTGGTGAATCAGCAGCAAGTCTCAATATCCATTCATATTCCTTAGTCTCTAATTGGTTATTAATGTCACCACCCCTTAATGTAGGATATACAATGTCAATCACCCTAAACTTAAATTTATGTTCATTACCAAAAATAGATATATGTTTATATAAGGCATTCTTATCATAGCATCTCCTAATCTCCGATTTATGTTCAGTAATACGCTCCTTCAATTTACGGGTAGTCTTACCCACATAGAACGAAGGACAGGAGACACATGTAGCCAAATAGACCACAGAAGATGTAGTACAAGTGGCTGATACTTTAAACTTAAAAACATTACCATAAGTGGGATGTATAAAAGTGTCACTATCATTACTAAGAATATCAGCACAACACATACAATTAAAACACTTAAAAGTGCCACAGTTCACTGAAAAGGGTACGTGCATGGATCTACTAAAGTCCTTGTAACATAACATGCTCTTAAGTGTCTTCATATTTCTATATGCAAAGCATGGTTTATCACCCAGGATAGCCTTCAACTCATCAGAGGCCATAAGAATGGCCCAATTGTTAAATATAATTTGTTTGATAGGACCTGACTTTACATTAAACGAAGTAATATATCTAATGGCTGTCTCAGATTTATTTCTTACATTGTCATTACTTATATCGGCCAAACCTTCTAAAAAGGTTGGTTTCAAGGACGTCTCTCTGTCTATCACCACATTATGTTTCAAACCAGATAAAAGATATTCATCATATCCACTAGATATAAAATCTTTTATCATATCCTTCAATTGCCAGGAGACAACAGTGTCATCAGTGTTTAACCTGCTTACTCTACTAAACTGAGACTTAACAATGCCTTTAAATATATGCGGTGCATGCATGCTACCAAAATGGGTGTATCTACCAGAATAAACATCTTTCCTATGTAAACTAGTATGTAGAATGCCTTCATGCATCTGTAACCTAACATCTAAAAAAACTATAGTGTTATCAGATGTTTCCATTTTAAATTTTAAAAAACTTGTAGTTGAATTCAAATAAATCAAAAATTAATTTAACTCATCCAACGTACCACCCCATATCATAAAGCAATCTGTACCCATAGCTACCCCAGTAAGCTGAAGGAACAGAGTGTCATTAAACAAAAATATATTATTTTTCAATATTACATCCGTAAGACAGCAAATATTTTCTATATGTCTAATATTTGGACTAGGTTGTGAGACTAAAAATTCTCTCAACAATTCAAGCCCAATGTCATTTGGAATGACAGTAAAAAGGGAGGTAATATCTAGTGTTACAAAATAATATTTACACTTATCTAGTGCCTCGGTACCTCGGTAGCCAACACATATGCCAACTTGGTCCTTTATCAATGGGAGAAGAATCATATATATAATGAAAGTAATCTTTTTGTTGATAAAATTTGTTTTTTCCAACGTTTTGTGGATGATTGCTTTATGATATGGGGTGGTACGTTGGATGAGTTAAATGAATTTTTGATTTATTTGAATTCAACTACAAGTTTTTTAAAATTTAAAATGGAAACATCTGATAACACTATAGTTTTTTTAGATGTTAGGTTACAGATGCATGAAGGCGTTCTACATACTAGTTTACATAGGAAAGATGTTTATTCTGGTAGATACATCCATTTTGGTAGCATGCATGCACCGCATATATTTAAAGGCATTGTTAAGTCTCAGTTTAGTAGAGTAAGCAGGTTAAACACTGATGACACTGTTTTCTCCTGGCAATTGAAGGATATGATAAAAGATTTTATATCTAGTGGATATGATGAATATCTTTTATCTGGTTTGAAACATAATGTGGTGATAGACAAAGAGACGTCCTTGAAACCAACCTTTTTAGAAGGTTTGGCCGATATAAGTAATGACAATGTAAGAAATAAATCTGAGACAGCCATTAGATATATTACTTCGTTTAATGTAAAGTCAGGTCCTATCAAACAAATTATATTTAACAATTGGGCCATTCTTATGGCCTCTGATGAGTTGAAGGCTATCCTGGGTGATAAACCACGCTTTGCATATAGAAATATGAAGACACGTAAGAGCATGTTATGTTACAAGGACTTTAGTAGATCCATGCACGTACCCTTTTCAGTGAACTGTGGCACTTTTAAGTGTTTTAATTGTATGTGTTGTGCTGATATTCTTAGTAATGATAGTGACACTTTTATACATCCCACTTATGGTAATGTTTTTAAGTTTAAAGTATCAGCCACTTGTACTACATCTTCTGTGGTCTATTTGGCTACATGTGTCTCCTGTCCTTCGTTCTATGTGGGTAAGACTACCCGTAAATTGAAGGAGTGTATTACTGAACATAAATCGGAGATTAGGAGATGCTATGATAAGAATGCCTTATATAAACATATATCTATTTTTGGTAATGAACATAAATTTAAGTTTAGGGTGATTGACATTGTATATCCTACATTAAGGGGTGGTGACATTAATAACCAATTAGAGACTAAGGAATATGAATGGATATTGAGACTTGCTGCTGATTCACCACCAGGTTTGAACAGTATGGTTAGCCTTAAACCGATACTAGTTAAACTACAAAATACCAAACTGTGATGTAATTGTTCATGAATTATGTATGTTATATAGAATGGACTTTTATGCTCTAAAGTTTTATAATACGTTTTATATTTTGTATTTTATTTTGTTTTTGTGTTGTCACATGATTTCTTTTGGCTGCGGATCATGTGACTGATGACCTGTATTTAAAGTGTGAAATGTTTGATGCTATGTTTTAGTATTGAAGAAGGGTTCTGCCCGAAAGCTTTGCTTTATAAAGTGGTTTTCTCTACCAAGTATTTGTGTTATATCAGTTTTTGCAGCTTGTTTTTTCTTCACACACAATAGTAACCCAGGTGACAAGATGTTGAATATAATACCCACCTGTGTGGGTCATTCCAGACACTGCACACCTGATCCACAGTGCAGACCATTGTCATATGGCCTGATGCCAAGGTATACCCCTCTCCTAGCCTTGTACAGCCTTCTGGCACAGTCAACCGCTACACATCCATGAAACAATGCACACATGCACATCAGTACTGGCACCCTGTGTCCCTGTGTGTGGTGTATGATGCTTCCATCCACATTCACACCTGGTACAACTCCCATCGGCATACCGAAGCCTTCCGAATGAAGTCAGACACATTCACATCCCTTTTGCCCAAAGAACAGCATGATAGCTCCTGTGAGGTATATGATACCTGTGCAGTACTGTATTGTGGTAAGAAAACTAGGTAGGGAGTGTATTCATGACCCTGGGAAGTGCAGCAATGTGTATGAGTCCCTTAGAGAGTGTGGTTGTGATGCTGCTGACACCCGTCAATGTGGACAGGCATGTGTGCTACACCTACCGTATCTGTATGATATCGCTGTTGCAGATGTCACTCACCAGCACATATATTTTTGGACAGCTCACCAGCATGTAAGCTATGCAGTGCATGCAATAACTGCATGCACATGTGATAGTAATGCATTGCCAGTCAGGGGTTTGAATCCCTATACTAGTACGTGTGTCACACAAACATATTTCAGTTTTACTCTACCACACCTTCCCTGATGTACATTGTCTCTGTCTGTCCCTCCCACACCCTCCCTGGTGGATGTGGATACACCTGCTCTGCTTAGCAGCAGCTTGTGTTTTGTAAGTGTTGGTCATGATCAGCTTATGGCCTTTGCACCAATTGCAGTCCTCCTCTAGCTGACTGAATGTGAAACAGCTGTGGCAACATTCCCATAGCCAATTGCATGGAAACACACTCCAGTATCTAGGAACATCATGTTGGTTTTGGGCCTTTTCATTTACTGTGAGCAGGAACTAGATCTGTTGTTTGGCAAACAGCATCACAGATGGATTGGGGACTTACCTCTGACAACATACACTGTGGAAACAGGCCAACACACAGGAGAGGGATGTGCCTGTCTTGACTACAGACAGTAAGTGCTGCTATACTGCAGTTGGGGTAATGTTGGTCTAACAGGGTGTGTGTGGATATGGCTGTCCTACATGTTTTAATACTTGTCATGTTAGTGCTATGTTTATGAGGAATCCTCATCTGTAGAGTCATCTGCAGACTGGGCAGTGTGTGGTGCCTTGTGTTCCTTGTGTTACCCACAGAGCACCTATCTGTCAACTGCAGAAGGTAGTGTGAGGATTGCAGTCAGCAGATGGTGACAGCCGGGAGAGTTACTGACTTCATATCCCTCATAGGACATATGCTGCAACAAACTCTGTTATGACAGTAAATGTATGAGGTTATCACAGCAATATGTCAATATTGCACTGTGTTTGTGCCTCCAGCCACAACTCTGTCAACCTTTGCACATATGTCATGCAGTAGGGGGTGCATATGTTCTGTACACCATATTCATTGACAGCATATCTGATAACAAGCCAGTGAGATATCAGACTGCTACATATGTTATGTATTGTAGGGGTTATATTTCAGGACTTAGCCTGGGCATTCTGTGTTTGTGTGTACAGTACTGAGGGGTGTAAAGACTGTGGTAGATGTCATTGTTCTTGGTCCTGTTCTATCTGATGTTACATGCTGCTCCACTGTATGTCACCTTATCAGCTTACATGTTTGTAGGGGCAAGCACACACATGTCCCATACCACAGACAGGCATAGGACCACACTGTGTAGTGGCCCAGTATATGTAGGGTTGGTGTGTGAGTGGCACTTATGAGGATGGTGTTGATCAGATAGTCCATATACTGTAATATTACGCTAGCTTACCATATGTGGCTGTGGCTGTGTTCACATTGGTTGTGGTTATGCACTTTCACACATGTGTCTGTTACTCTGTGATGTGACATGCCTGTAGAACCTGCTATCTATGCAGGTACATGTGCATTCCCACATAGGAGATGTAGGCCAGTGTTGAGTCAGTCTGCCTGTAGCCTACACTGTGCTTTGTTGCATGCCTAGCAGCTTACTCTACTTACCCAGTGAGATGTCATGTCCAGATACTTGCCAGATGTACTGCTGCCGGGCCACCATAACAGTCATGTATGTCAGACAAAGCAGTGGGATGCTGTACAGATGTCTGTCACTAAATAGTGGGTAGTATGTGGCCATGGCACCTCTGTACCAGTGGTTATTATGTGTAAGGACAGACAGGGGTGTATAAATGCATAACCTATGGGGGTAAATGTATACCAGTATTTACGTGATATACCCATCTACATGGCTGATCCCGCGACACATACTGAGGGGTTGGGGCCATATATGTGTGGGCTTCACCTACAGAATGCATGTGCCCTAATGCACTCCAGATGCCAGTGTATGTAACAGTGGTATATGGCCCAGTATTACTGAGTCTAGGGGGGAGTGCACCATAACTAACCTAGGCTGTAACAACATGTGTGGGTATCAGGGGTAAGCTGCTTTAAGGTATCTGGATGTACATTACCATGCAATCCACCTTGGGTAAATGCAGGCCTGCTGCCTCCCTGCCATACAGAATGTTCTGCTTGTCATTGTGATTGTGATGGTGTCAGTTATACCTTGTTATGTAACAGATACATCCCATTGTGTCAACTGGGCTCTTTACCACCTAGGGATTGTGTACAGAGTGTAGATAGAGGCTGCTAAACTATACATCTGCATTACGTACTGTTGATTTTTTGGTGTGTGTGTGTGTGTGTATATATATATATATATATATATATATATATATACATATGCTGACATATATATAACCTGCCGTATATATTTAGACATGTATATGTAGACATATATATCTATAGAGATAAAAACAGTATTCAAAATGAAATGCTGTACAACAATGGCCAATGAAGTAAAGTTCTCTTGGAGAATAGGTAGTGTGGTTAAATGATATAAAACTTTAAAAGTGCAACATATATAGCAAAAAATGCATACATTTCCAGTACTTCAATTAAATGCACTTACAAAATATTCACGCTGTGAATGCAGTTATACTATAGTCTTATGATGGCTCCAAAGTATCCAGTCTTTTTAGTCTGATATACAAACTATCCACACTGAAGATGTAGTAGCTGCTATGTGACCGTGATGAACTGTGATAACAGCTTAACCAGTCTAACAGATCCAGGGGCGGCTCGTGGCATAGGGCTGCCGGACTGCAGCCCCCTCAAAAAGAAAAAAGGGAAAGAAAAAGAAATGAAAAAATAAAAAATATTTTTAAAATTCGGACTTCAGCATGCGCATAGACCGAGTCCCAGCTTATCGGTCTATGCGCATGCTCAGGGCAGCCCGGCCGTCCCCATAGGGGGACACAAGGAGCGTCTGTGCACTTTTACAGTGCACAGACCCGCCAGGATTATGGGACGCATCCGGACTGCAAGAGGAGCAGCAGGGACTCGGGACAGTGCCTCAGGGATCTCGTCGGCATCGGGAAGGAGCATGTGGATCTCGCGGGTCTTCAGTATTGCGGGAAGGATGTATGGATTGTAATGGACGTTAACTCTGGATGTATTCATTCAGGTAAGGTGCCTTTCAATTTACAATGTTTATTTTTCTTTGTGTATGGTGCTTGTGCTTTACTGGAGTGTGTGTGTGTGTGTGTGTGTGTGAAAATGCCCCAGGTGCTTATGGTGGTGTGGTAGGGAATGCCTCAGGCTTGAACCCTGTACCCTGTATGCAGGTGTTAAAGACTTGAGTTCACTACCCACCACCATTTGTAAAAATTTCAGATTTTTACCTCATATTTGATCTGATCTGTTCCTCATAATATCTGTGGTTTGTAAATGTTGTAATGCTTGATATTTGATGGTGTAGTAGTAGCATTGTTGCCTCACAGCTGCAGGTTCTTGGGTTTGATTCTTGGCTGGGGTTCCTTCTTTGTGGGGTCTGTATCTTCTCCTGTGTTTGTGTGGGTTTGCTTTTGTGCCCTCCCATGTTACAAAGACATGTCTGCATTATTTCTTCCTGGGCCTCCGCTGAAAATTTGTTTATTTGTTCCAAGTCAGACTGTCCTGATTAAAAAATGTTAAATAAAATTGATAGGCATTTGAATTTCAGACTTAAGGGTTTCTGAATGTTTAATTCCCTGCATATTTGATGGTGCAGTGGTAGTATTGTTGCCTCACAGCTATAGGTTTTCTGGTTTGATTCTTGGTTGGGGTGGCTTCTGTGTGGAGTCTGCATCTCCTGCCTGTGTTTGTGTGGATTTGCTCTGGTGCCCTGCCATTTTACAAAGATGTGTCTGCAGTTTTAATCCCTGCGTCTCTGCTGAAAATTGTTTTTGTTCTGTCCGCAGTAAATTTGACAGGCATTTGAATTTCAGACTTCAGGTTTCTGAATGTTTAATTCCTTGCAGATTTGATGGTGCAGTGGTAGTATTGTTGCCTCACAGCTATAGGTTTTCTGGTTTGATTCTTGGTTGGGGTGGCTTCTGTGTGGAGTCTGCATCTCCTGCCTGTGTTTGTGTGGATTTGCTCTGGTGCCCTGCCATTTTACAAAGATGTGTCTGCAGTTTTAATCCCTCGCCTCTGCTGAAAATTGTTTTTGTTCTGTCCGCAGTAAATTTGACAGGCATTTGAATTTCAGACTTCAGGTTTCTGAATGTTTAATTCCTTGCAGATTTGATGGTGCAGTGGTAGTATTGTTGCCTCACAGCTATAGGTTTTCTGGTTTGATTCTTGGTTGGGGTGGCTTCTGTGTGGAGTCTGCATCTCCTCCATGTGTTTGTGTGGATTTGCTCTGGTGCCCTGCCATTTTACAAAGACGTGTCTGCAGTTTTAATCCCTGCTGAAAATTGGTTTTGTTCTGTCCGCAGTAAAATTGACAGGCATTTGAATTTCAGACTTCAGGTTTCTGAATGTTTAATTCCTTGCATAATTGATGGTGCGGTGGTAGTATTGTTGCCTCACAGCTATAGGTTTTCTGGTTTGATTCTTGGTTGGGGTGGCTTCTGTTTGGAGTCTGCATCTCCTGCCTGTGTTTGTGTGGATTTGCTCTGGTGCCCTGCCATTTTACAAAGATGTGTCTGCAGTTTTAATCCCTCGTCTCTGCTGAAAATTGTTTTTGTTCTGTCCGCAGTAAAATTGACAGGCATTTGAATTTCAGACTTCAGGTTTCTGAATGTTTAATTCCTTGTATAATTGATGGTGCAGTGATAGTATTGTTACCTCACAACTATAGGTTTTCTGGTTTGATTCTTGGTTGGGGTGGCTTCTGTCTGCATCTCCTCCCTGTATTTGTGTGGATTTGCTCTGGTGCCCTGCCATTTTGCAAAGACGTGTCTGCAGTATTAATCCCTGCATCTCTGCTGAAAATTGTTTTTGTTCTGTCCGCAGTAAAATTGACAGGCATTTGAATTTCAGACTTCAGGTTTCTGAATGTTTGATTCCTTGCAGATTTGATGGTGCAGTGGTAGTATTGTTGCCTCACAGCTATAGGTTTTCTGGTTTGATTCTTGGTTGGGGTGGCTTCTGTGTGGAGTCTGCATCTCCTCCATGTGTTTGTGTGGATTTGCTCTGGTGCCCTGCCATTTTACAAAGACGTGTCTGCAGTTTTAATCCCTGCTGAAAATTGGTTTTGTTCTGTCCGCAGTAAAATTGACAGGCATTTGAATTTCAGACTTCAGGTTTCTGAATGTTTAATTCCTTGCATAATTGATGGTGCGGTGGTAGTATTGTTGCCTCACAGCTATAGGTTTTCTGGTTTGATTCTTGGTTGGGGTGGCTTCTGTTTGGAGTCTGCATCTCCTGCCTGTGTTTGTGTGGTTTGCTCTGATGCCCTGCCATTTTACAAAGACGTGTCTGCAGTATTAATCCCTCGCCTCTGCTGAAAATTGTTTTTGTTCTGTCCGCAGTAGAATTGACCGGCATTTGAATTTCAAACTTCATGTTCTTCAGAATACATAGTAGCACAACCTTTTTTCTAGCAATTTTCTAAGTTTATAAGATGAATATTTTAAATTTGTCCCTATTTTTGGGACTGTATTCCCCATTATTGGCTTCGTCCAGGTTTTTGTGCTAAGGTTGACAGCTATGGCAAGAACTGAATTCACTGAATATGGACTGTAGAATTGTGCATATTTACTGATAAAGGTGCACTGTAGAATTGTGCATATTTACTGATAATGGTGGACTGTAGAATTGTGCATATTTACTAATAATGGTGGACTGTGGAATTGTGCATATTTACTAATAATGGTGGACTGTAGAATTGTGTATATTTACTAATAATGGTGGACTGTGGAAGTCTGAGTAGACTTTTTATGATAAATGTTCTCAACTGGGCAGTTTTGCCATTATGGGTGCATATGTTTTGTTTCATTGCTTACTGGAAAAATGTTCAAAACAAATGTAAAACACCCTCTAACAAGTGTACTGTATTGTACAAGGAATATAATTTTAGTACAATGAGGAAGGTGTATCAAAGAGCACATGTATGTTTCATATGCAAGGGGCCTATGATTCGAAAACAGCCCAAAATTAATCTTTATCTGCCACTGGCAAAATGTATTTTCTTTGAATGTGGGTTTCAATGAATGTGAGTTTCAAGGGCAGAGAAGTTTTAATGCTAAGTTTTCATTGTGAGACTGCATTGCTTTGTTTAACAGATTACTTAATGTTTGTGCTGTAAAATACAAAATAAAACTTTCAAATGAAGTCCAATCATTGAAGTAAAGCAGTATGCACATTAGTGTTTATGGTAAATGGAGTGAAATAGCCAAGTAATGGTTAATTGGAATGGCTGCAGAGGCTCCAGTTCAACCATTATTTTGTCAGGGGGGGGAAGGGCAGCAAACTCAGACAGGCCCAGCTGAACTATACCTCCCAACTGTCCAGATTTTCAAAGAATGAATAGATTTTTGCTTCTTATTTTTGGTTTGTTGTTCATAAAATTTGTAGTTTTAATTCCTAAATGATTTGCCAGAAGTCACTAAATAATAAGTTTCAGACTTCATAACCTTCATAAAAATGCATGTTAAAGTAAGAGCCGTTCTATCAACTGTCTCAATTTATACAAGAGCAATTTTTAGTACTGTTTATATGTGCCCCCAATATATTTGGCCTTGTTCAGATTTACTGCATTAACAGGTTGAGAGGTACATGCAAATAAATTGCTTTATAGAATTAGGCATAGCCAACCTCTCAACTGTCCCCAATTTTTGGCTCAAAATGTTGCTCTTCCCTAATAATCCCTCCGCAAAATAGCAATTTTGGAAGAAAACATGGAGGGTTTACAATTAAGAAATAACTGTAATAATCAAAGTTATAGATTACTTGAAATGCATGTAGATTCTTTTATTTTGTCAGCTGCTCAAGGTAGCAGTACTAATATTAAAGTGTCCCTTCTTTGACAGGTAGAAGCTGTATTGTGTGTCTATTTTATATTTTTGCATCACATTTTTGGTCCATTTTTCATAAAATGTGTTTTTTGGCAAATTAGTGACAAATCACTAAAGACTGAAGTTAGAAAATGACAGACATTTGAGTTTCAGATTTTATACCCTTCAGAAAATTCATACTAATGCAAGACCTATTCTATTATCTTTCTAAGTTTATTAGAGCAATATTTAAAATTGTCCTTCTTGTTGTGCCTTTGTCCCACTTCTGTGTATGGCTTTGTCCAGATTTCTTGCTCTTGAAGTTGAGAGGTATGACAAATGTGTCAGGGCCATCACAGTCAGCCAGAGAGATTTCAAATTGTGACATGCTTGTTGCACCCCACTCCCCATGTAGTGACTCTGGATGTGTCCAAGCAAGGCAAGGAGTAGTTGTATCTACCTTGGATGGGGAGGACACACTGCATAAGTACTACAGTGGCTTTTCATCTGTCCTTGATTTTGCAGAATGGTCTGGTTTCTGTCATATTTTTGTACTGTTGATTTATGCTTATTACTCAAAGTGCCTGTTGCTCTGTGTTTAAGTAGCAATGCTTTAATGACCATAAGGTAAGCTTGTCTGACATCGTAAGATGCAAGTAAGCTTTAATAAGCATACTGTTAAAGAATTGCCAACATTGAAAGCCTTTCTGTTGTTGCCATGCAGAGAATACTTGACTAGATAATGTATAAGCCTTGGGTATTAAAGGACAGGATTCCATTATTTTAAAAAGCTCATTACACTTGTTGGAGACTTCCAGTCATCTCTACAGGCTTTACCCGTAAACTAAACAGAATGCCAATCATGTGTGGTCCATAACCTGTACAGTAATCCTTTAAGCAATGTATCTTGAGCTTGTTTCTTGTTTGCTTTTCATTTTTACTTTTATCATGTTTTCCCATGAAACGTTGTCAGGCAGCAGGTCTTTTTGGATAAGAAACATTTTTACAAGTGGGGCATCACATAGATTTCTACTTTCAGCATGTTGCTTGGTACTTTAATAAAGCTGAATATATTATAATTAGAACTGCAGTGCAAGGAGAAGTAGTTTGAGTTGAGTGCTTCTGGTTTTTCTTATACTTGATTTTGACTGGCATTCCAGTAATGTATTTAAAAAGTAATTTATTTTTTCATGCCTCACAACCTTTTGTTTCCATCTAGATATTAAGTAAGCTGTCATGCAGCCAATGCATTGAAATATTTTTATTCTTCTACACTTATTTTTGTCTTGATTGGACTTTCATAATGATGGTTTGCCACCCAGGGCAGCGTATTTAATTAAAGTTAGTTTTTTTGTGGTTTTGTGCATAGCTCCTCCCCTTTATGGTTGACCACACCCCTTCCCTTTGACCCCGCCCATTCAGCATCTCCTGCAGCCCCCCTGTGATTTGAAGTCACCAGCCGCCACTGAACAGATCAAATAAAACCTTCTAGCTTTAATGGCAGTTAAAATCCTTTTATTGTAGAAAAAGTTAAAATCTTCATGCCAAGTTAAAATCTTGATGTAGAATAAAACAGTCCTTCTGTATTCCAAACGATAAGCGCTTTCGGTATCTTCTTCAGATCATAAAGATTGGGACTGGAAGTTCCTTTTTATAGTGCTTACTTCCTTTACTGTTGGGACAATCATTCAATCATCACACTGTCAATCAGCTGTTTAAATGCACCAATCCTCTTTCCTCTCAGCTAGGGGTGTTCCATTTCCTATACCTTTTGCTTTTGAGGGGTGTAACCAATCATGAATTATTAAGCCAGACACACCTCCATGTTAGCTAATAGTTGGTCTTCTAGCTTTTAGTATAGGTTTCAGTGGAATGATGTTATTCAAGCCTGGCTCAATATCAGCACGGAGGTTCACAATCCACTTACTCTCCCTGCATTCAGTAATATTTTCAATGTCACCTTTCCTTATTCCACTATATACATTCTCTATCACCTTATAAGTAAAAGAATGACTGGCATTTGTTTCAGCATGTGTTGCTAAAGCATTATGTGGATCTTTATTAGTAATGTCTCTTTGATGTCTCAAAATGCGATTTTTAAACATCTGATTAGTTTTTCCTACATAGAATGCAGGGCATAGTTTACAGGTAACCATACACCACATTGGGGGTTACACAAGTGGCTTTGACATTAGAGGTGTATTTCTTCTTTGTCCTTGGATGTTCAAATTCGTTATTACAGTCAATCAGTGGGCATGCTGTGCAGTGGCCACACTTGAACGTGCCTTTATGTCCAACGATTTTATGTTTGCTAAACCCATCCTTTGTGCAAAGTAACCTCTTTAAATTTTTCTTATTCTTGTAGCCAAAGTATGGTGTTTCACCTACAATGTCTTTTAGCTTGGCATCCTGGGTGAGGATTGGCCAAAACTGCCTTATTATAGATTTAACTTGTGTGTTGTCTGTGCTTTAGGTTAACATCACTCTGATGGTTCTGTCTTCTGTCTTGTTTTTCTTTGGGATAACTTCTTGAACATTCACATCTTTTTCATTATAGCCTCTATTTCTTAGGCTGTAGAAACAAAATTTCCTTTTCTCTTGTCTCATCTTTGCTACATCTTTTATGCATTATTTGTGTTTCATTTCGCATAATATTTTTAGTGACATGTTTAGGATGCATGCTGCTTTTCAACAAGTAATGATTTCTCCATGTATTTTTTCAGTGTGATTCAGTTTCCTACATGTTTTCGTTAAGAATAATATTCACATCCAAAAATGCAACTTGATTATGAGAGTGTTCTGCTATAAAGCTTAAAAATGAAGTAGCCCTATTTAGATATTGATGGAATTATTTGAATTGTGGTACGGTTCCTTCCCATAAAATAAAAAGATCATCCACAAATTGACCATAAAATTTGATGCATTCATACCATGGATTATTTGAGCTCAATACATGCTCCAACTCCCAGTCTACAAGCACATGATTTGAGTAGCTGTTTGCACAAGGGGTGCCCATGGCTACCCCACATTTTTGCCAATAGATTGATGTGCCATACACAAAATAATTATTTTCCAGTATTAAATCTAATAAAACACAAATCCTACTGGTTTCTTTAACAGTTTTTTTGTGGCTTAAAATCTTTCTTACAGCTTCTACGCCTGCTTCGTTGGGAATGGAAGTGAATAAACTATTCACATCCAGGGTGGTCACAAGTAGGTGGTCATAATCCGTGATGTTATTCATGGTTTGATTTATCTTTCTTAAGAAGTCATCAGTATCCTACTGAACTGTATCAAAAGATTTTAAAATAGTTCTCAATTCTTTCTCCACAAATAGTGATATTGTTTCTGTCACCCACCCTTGTCCTGCTACTATAGGCCATAGTGGAGGGTTATGAAGGTCCTTATGAATCTTAGGAAGTCCATTAATATTCGGAACAGTGGGTTTTGTGATGTTCAAAAAATTGTAAAGGTCCAGATCTACTTGGCCTTCAGTCAACATATCCTGAAGTAAGGAAGACCTTTTTTGTATAGTTCGATTTAACTGGATTGGTGTACATCTATAACATGTATTTTCATAATAATGCAGTGGAGAAAGTAAGAATGGTCACGCATACTAAACATTATAGAAACATTACGTATGAAGAAAGACAAGCCTTATGCAAGTTACAACAAAATGAGAATGTCGTAATCAAACCAGCAGACAAAGGAGGTACTATAGTGGTTATGGATACCAATTGGTATAAGAAGAAAATGACCACCATTTTACAAGATGAAAAGACATATTATAGAGTTACACCATCGAAAATAAAGTGGAATCTGCTGAATTAAGGCAGATTATTAGAATGAGAGGTAACAGGTGTAAAGGGCTAAATGACAAGATTTGCATCAAACCTGTTTTATAGAACAGAATATTTAGATGACATAGACTTTGTACAGGATGTTCCCATGAGATGCGCTACACTTTGTGTATGTGATGGAATTTTTTGTGTTAGTTATCATTACTATTTTTAAGTAAATTTCATGTAGTTTTTAGGTAGCTCTATTCTGTTATTTATTCAATTTGTTGTTGAAATTCTTGACTACTATTTTAATTGATTAATTAGATAATGATTGCAACTGTGCTACTCTTGGTCATGAGTTTTTTTAAAATACAACTTTCAGAGTGTTTTCAAAATGTCTGATGAAGCTGCATGGTAAGCCGTGAAAGCACTCATAAATAAACATTTTTTATGCTATTATTGTGCCTTGGTTTGCTCTACCAGTACTTTATAGTATTTATCTTGATAACTACATTCATGGTTTTGACTGGTGGTGCATTTATTCCCCTGGTGGACTTTTATTCTTCTTCTTCATATCTATCTATATATATATATATATATATATATATATATATATATATATATATATATATATATATATGTGTGTGTGTGTTATTCCATGGGTTATGCAACATACATATTACTCATAACGTGCGTTGCCATGGGGAATGGTATGTCTCAGTTCCTTTCCTGTTTCTCCCCTCCTTTTTCGCTTGCATCCATTGAGCGGTCCCATTAGAATGGGTCCATCCAACCCCGGCACGCCTCGGTCCATAATGTCATACCCATCACCACCACCCCCATTCCTCCTCCACATCAATCATCCTTCCTACAGGTTCCAGCCGAATCTAACCACACCACTGCACATTGCCCACTCTCCACTTCTTGGGACCCATCATGTAAGTTGTCTCAACCCATGGATCTTCAGGCTTCCCACACATGTAGTCTGCAAACATATGTATCCTTCTTTGCTTACCTTTGAGGCATGGTATGTTACTCTGAAGATTCTTTTTAGCAGAATTTTTGGGGTCACCCCGCCAGGGACAAACATGCATTTGTTTAAGATTAGACTTAGCAGGTTGACACTGTTTCTCCCACTGGTAGTATCCTGCCAGTAGTCTGGGAAGCAGTCCTATGCAATGCTTAGCGGAGTTTAATATTTGATTTGCATGATATTTGCCTTTTGGCATTGATGTTTTCTTCATTACATGTTATATATGTGTCTTGTATCCTTGATTCATGAGTATGTACACTGTATGGGGTCCCGGGAACTTCAACACTTCATTACAATAACACCTCACATCTGGCCTTACTGCAGTACTCCAATTCACATATTTATGTTATGTAGCAGGTTATACAACATCACACTGTACATGGATTCAGTTCACATGTTCGGTTAGATTTTCCTATGGTGAGGATTTGTTTGTTGACACCTCACTATTGTGTACTGCTATGGTGGCTTAGTGGTTAACTACTGTGATGGTAATGTACAGGGTCCTGGGTTTGAGCCTTGCAGAGACTGTTTATTTTCTTACTGGGCAGAACAAGGGCCATTGGATACAGAGTGATTATGGCACTTTACAGCAGTTATAAGTGGGTTTGCAGGGGTTTGTGCGGAGGTAAGCATTGCTAACTTCCGGTTGCAGTTTCTTACACCCAATTAGCTTCTACTTTGTTTACTCTGTGTAGGCAATGCTTATCCCCATGCAAATGCACTTAAACACGCTTACTAGTGCTTCTATATGCTTACTACTGCTTAGTTGTGCTTAAACCTACTTTCTAGTGCCTTATTCATTATGACACTGACGCTTCATATGTGCATTTAATGCAGTACTCCAGTTCACATTTGAATGCTATTTCATAGGTTATACAGCAATAAAATGTTCATATTCAGATTTCACATGGAAAATGGAAGGTGCTGCAGTGGGACTTGAACCAGGAATGTCTGCTTGCTAGGCAGATGCTCTGCCCACTACACTATTGCTGTGTTGCTTCATTTGTATATATCTTCCTTGTTATCCTTTTCAGCCTTTTAAGCTGCTTTAACCGCAACTAGGCGATGGGCACAGCTGCACACCTACGGTTAGCTGTACTCTGATTTTTAAATAAAAATGAAGGGTTTTCTTCAATTTATTTATATGTACTGTTGCTGTTCTACACATGGGGACAGTTGGTGGGGATATGCGGACACCTATGAGCGGTCTCGCTAATTTATTTCCACTTTCTGCTGTACTACATTGCAGGGGCATGCTTATTCTGAGCTCTGCTCTCAGACACACCCCCCTGCACTCGTACACACTCCATGTAAGCCTTCATTAATATGCATGGTGCGCTGCCGTCCTTCTCCTACATGGGCACGTCCGTGCAGGACTAAGCTAGTCCTGCACAGAAGATTAGTGAATCCAGGGGTGGATGTTTTATGATTTTTGTTTGGAAATATTTGCATAGATATTCTTATAATCCAAGCAGACTTTACAGAATTTTTTCTCAGATAGACAGCAAATGCTGGATATGTTATGGGAAAGAAAGAGGTAATTGGGAATATATTTTGGGGAGTGTAATGGGTTGGCAGATTTAAAAAAAATCACTACAGAGTACAGTGTCAACAACATCAGGGGAACAAATGTTTGTAACTAAGGAAATAATTCCTTTGAGTTGGGACGCAGGATCTGAATTGCCTAGACATAGGAAACTAAGTTTAATGCTAATGGCTGCAGAAAAGGAATGAAGTTTAATGGATGGCTGAAATAGAGCAATTTATGTAATGTTAGTGGGAATAACAATTTCTAAAAATAAATTATATATATGTCTACTCCATGCAAGTTAAATTTAATGCTATTGGCTGCAGGTTGCAAAACAACAACAAAAACAAACAAAAACAAAATACTAGAAAATGTAATCAGAATCTAAACCAACTATAACCTGATGTTGGAAGAGTGATACTTGCTAAAATATAACAATGTATGAATATGTGTCCGTATGTAACAGGTAACACAGCTGTTTTTAGTGCATAAGGCTGTGGGTCCTATTCCCACACCAAGTGGATCAATTGTTGACACTATAGTGCAGCATAAAGGTTGGGGTGGGTGGTGCTGTATGCACTCCTGAGCGTGTCATCTTTAAGGGTGGGAGGTTGGCATAGTGGTTACTGTACTAACCTTATAGGCACTAGATGCAAAGTTTGACAGTTAGTTTGGTACTAATTTGGCTTGTTTGCTCAAAGCTACAGTGAGTTAGGCTTTCTGCCCTTGCTCTGCTGTTTTCCAAAATCCTGCTGTGAGACTACAAAAGATAAGTGCTTATTTTCAACTGTTTTCTGTACTTCTGATTAACAAAAACAATATTTGCTGCATATCTGCTTAATCTGTGCAACTGTTGTTTAGGCTTAGTGAATTGAATCCTTACCTCTGTTCTGAGCTTCGTAGCTTCTGAGTTGTCCACCTCTACTATAAATTTGATATTGGACACTCCTGCCAGTCCCATTGCATCAGCTCATTCTACTGAGTACAGTGAGAGTAGCTGTGAAACCCACCCATTGCATCAGCTCATTCTATTATCAGTTGTGAAGGCCCACCCCTTTAGCTGCTTAACCTTGAATGATCTTCTGTCCCCTCACTTTCAACTGAAAAAAAATATTGTGCCTCTTCCTACTTGATTTTGCTGCTTGTGCTTATGTGTTCAACTGTATTTAGTTTACCGCATCTGATACTGCTTCTCATAGGTTCATAGGTTCAACTAGGCTATCTGCCCTAGGGCATTTATAAGCCTAGCCAGAGTATGTTTGGCTTTCGCCACCCTTTTAGATTAGTTGACTGTGCCTCTGTATAGTAGGTCACAGAAGGTAGCCCTTTTAAGGTTTGTTTACTGTACCTCTGTCAAGCAGCGACACAGAAGAAATCCCAGGGGTAAATTTACGATCTCCCATCCATTCGTCAAGATTTCTCTTGAAGAGGGTCAGTGAGGGGCTCTGCCTGACATGAATTGGGATTTTGTTCCAGAGTGAGGGGAGCCTCTGGGATATGAATCTGTCCCTCCAGCATGTCCTATTTATTTCTGTGCTGAGGTTCAGGTCCCTGGAGCGTGTAGCCCTAAGGGATTTAGATTTCCTGAGGTGAAGCATGTCTATTAATTCTGGGTTGGACATGGCTTTATACGTCAGACACAGATTGCCTCTGAGTAGGCGGTACGCAACTGAGTAGAGCTGGAGTTTCTTTAGCTGAACTGCATAGGGCATCTGTTTGAGCCCCTTGATCCTCTTGGTAAGATACTTTTGGGGTCTTTCCAGTTGCTGAAGGTGTCGGGTAAGGTACATCCCAAACGGGGCATTGTACTCAATTATGGGCCTGATAAGTGATGAGTAGAGGGGCACAACGACCTCTCCTTATCTAGATGTGAACCTTTTCATGATAAGGTGGGCTATATGGAAGGTCTTTCTAACCACTTTGGCAACGTGATAGTCAAAGGAGAGATTGCTATCTACTTGGGTCCCCAAGTCCCTAATTACTTCTTCCATACTTAATGGATTACCACCTATGTGGTAATTTGTGGGCACTTTGTTTTTTCCAAAGGGGATGACTATGCACTTTTTGGCATTTAGCTTTAGGCCATGGCTCTGGCACCAGTTATCTGTCTCTGTGAGACCCTTTTGGAGGATGCTTGTGTCAGTCAGAGAGTCGATTATAGCACCCAGTTTGCAGTCATCTGCGAACTTGGTCAGCCATAGTCCACCCGTGTTAGCCTGTACCTCGGAGAAATATATACCGAACAAGAGAGGTCCCAGGACTGAGCCTTATGGGACACCACTTGTAACTGGTTTAGAGTCTGACATGGCACCTGCTATTCTGACCCTGTGGGTTCTATCCCTGAGCCAGTTTTCAACCCATCTTGTGACATAGGGGTTGATATTTAAGCTGGTGAGCTTATTTATGATGCCCGAGTGGGGTATTGTGTCAAAGGCCTTTGCGAGGTCCAGGTAGGCTGTGCGGACTACCTTCCTTTCATCGATGGCTTTGGTAACTGTTTCAAAGAAGTCGACCAGGTTCAAGAGGCAAGATCTGCCCTTAACAAAGCAGAATTGGGTAGGATCCAGTGTCTGGAGGTTCCCAATGTCTCTGTTTATGATTTCCATGATGATACATTCCATAGCTTTGCAGACCAGGCTAGTCAGGCTTATAGGGCGATAGTTTCCGGGGTCTGTTGTGGCACCACCTTTCTGGAGTGGGACCACTGTTGCTGTACGCCATTCCTTGGGAACATATCCTGTAGTAAGGCTGAGACTGAACAGTGACTTTATATGAGGGTTTAGTTCTTCTTGGAGCTCATGTAAAACGCAGCCCGGGACACCGTCTGGTCCAATTGATGTTGTGTTTTTAGCTTTGGAGAGGGCAGCTCTCACCTGTGCATCTGTGATCTCAGGAAGGCTACACTTTGTTGGGATAGACATTTGCTCTTCTGGGGGTGAAGGGTGGGAGAAGTTTGCACTGAACCTTTCTGCCAGGATGTTGGCAATGTCTGTGGGTTCAGTGAATTTTTTGTCATTTTTCACTAACTCAGAGCATATCTGGGAATTGCCTCCCAGGTTTCTGACATAACTAAAGAAGGCCTTGTGATTATCTTTAGTGTCTTGTGCAATTTTTCTTTCAAAGCTGGCCTTAGAAGATTTTATGAGGGATCGTAGTTTCTTGTTAGTACTGATCAGTGACGCCTTCCCTTTTTGGGATTTTCCTCTGTCATGTAGTAGCTTTCTCCTTCTGTTGTATAGCTTAATTATGGCTGGGGTCCACCAGACAGGTCTCCTGCCTTTGGAGGAGTGAGTCTTGGTTTTATTTGGGATAGCATGCTCCATGCATTCCTGTAGGTGTCCATAGCTGGCTTTTGTAAAGGATTCTGCATTTTGGGCCGTATTGTCCACTGGCCCGGGGGCTTTGAAGGATTCCACCTCAGTTTTGAGAAGTGTGAAGTTTGCTTTTGAGAAGTTCTTCACCGTGGTTTCCTTGGCTAGGGGTGGGGATGGAATATGGATGTCCAGTGAGATTTGTTTATAGTCTGATCTTAACAATGAGGGGTATACTTCTGGTGTGGAACATAGAGACCCCATGTTGGTGATGACCATATCCAGTATGTTTTCCCCTCTTGTGGGAGTGGTGACCAGTTGTTCCATAGCATTTGAGTTTATAAATTCTAGGAACCGTTGGGTGAGGGTGTTTGGGCTTGAGTAGTTTTCCCAATCGATGTTTGGGTAGTTGAAGTCACCCAATATAATAGTGTTTGGAGAGACCTTCGTATTCTCCAGTGTTCTCAGGAAAGCCGAGTGAGGTTCCTGTGTTTGGGAGGGTGGTCTGTAGCAGGCTACAAACTGAAAGGCAGTTTTGCCCACTGTTAGTTGCACATGGATGGTCTCCGAAGCTTCATGCAGTGCCACTAGCCTGGAGTTGTGGGTATCTTTGATAAATGTGGATACTCCCCCTCCTTTTGTGGTTCGGTCCGAGTTTTGGGGCCAGAAAGCATGGTATGAAGTATAGCCTGGTAGTGCTGGGGTGCTCTCGGGAGCCTTGAACCAGGTTTCTGTTACTGCACAGATATCGATATTCTCCATACTGTGGAGAGTCTCGAGTGCGTGCATCTTGAGGTTTAGACTTCTGGCATTGAGCAGAATTACCCTTAGTTTTTTTTTCTTTGTGTTGTCTATGGGGGTGGATTTGTCTTTTGAGCCTTGCCTAAAAAAGGCACTATGGGGGAGGCAAGAGTCTTAGCCAGTATTCGAAAAACCAGGGGTGACAGGTGCAAGCCGTCCCTAGCGAAGCAACGTGGCTTGTCGAGCATGTCGTCCCAGGCTGACAGACACTGGATCCCCTTTGAATGACACCAATACTTTAGCCAATTGTTAAAATTGATCATTTTGTCTTTATACTGTGGCATCATTCTTGGTGAGGGTAAGATGCTACTCAAGGTCAGGGTCATACCAGCCTGGGCTACATGATCAGAGAGCTCCTGTACGTCTTTTTTCATGTAGTCCAGGGAGGTGTGTCTCAGGTAATTCACACCAGCATGGACAATGACGGAGTCATACTTGTACTTGCTTTGGAGTGACCCGAGTGCTTGTGTTATGTGGCGGATCCTGGCACCCAACAGGCAGCTTACAGTGACCTTCTCCTTGTTCAGCCTGGTGAGTGGGACATCAGTGTGTCTGACAATAGAGTCACCTATTACAAGTGTATTAGGTGTGTTGTTTAGCCTTAAGGGCTGTGACTGTGTGGCACACTGACTTTGTGAGCTATGTGCTACGTGGATATTGTTTCGTGGTAGGTGTTGCTTGGATGTCTGCTTTGGAGGTCTCTGCTGCTTAGGCAGATTTTTATTTAGAGCCTCCGAGTATGTTTTTGTGTGTTTATGTGTTTGGTTTGCTGATGCGATAGGTCTATGTGAGACTGGATTTGTGGTGTGTGTGGTTACCTTCCCCTCCTGACAGGCTGTGCCAGTACTGGGTTGAGAGAGCTTAGCCTCCAGTTTGGCTATATAGTTGCATCTCTCACATATATTTGAGCTTGTTGGGAGGAGGAGAGGGTGGTCTGTATACATAAGGCAGTTGTAACATTGCCTCAAGATTCCCAGATTCACCAGCTGGACTGGAGTGTAAACTCGAAACTGACCTTTGGACATGCTTGAATAATATAGGGAAGTACTTATTGACTGATCAGAAAGAACCAATAGGGAGCAAGTGCTTTGAAGGAGTATAAGAGGATGTAGTGCTTTAGTTTGTGTTTACCTATGAGATTACTTATACGAGCAAGGGCAGGGCTTTAGAATGAGAACAGAGTGCTTAATTTGAGATTTAGAGCAGTTCTAAGGGAAAAAGTGAAGACTAGACTTTGTGGAGCCGGGAATAGTTTAAGCTTGTTTAAGCGGTGCTGCCCGACGCTGCTCTGTGCGCAAGACCGCACTAAAAGAGGGTTGCGGGGTTTTAAGAGATAGAGATCAAGGATCTGATGAAGCGTAGCTTTGCACTACGCGAAAGCGCTTATTCATTTTCTATTAAAGTGATTTTTGGATTTTCATGCTGTTTCATGTTTGGACTTTGACAATAGTGAAGATCTTATATCGTGTTGGTGTCTCCTACTGTTGTTTTTACATAGAGATCAAGGAGTTTAGAATTGACCCAAAATGGCCAATAAAACTACAGCTTCTAGGCAGTAACCACTCCCACAGGGACAGGCAGGCTGTTCACTGTTAACCATTGTCACTGGTGAACACAGAGACTTCCTTTTAGTCCAAGCAAGCACTGGCCTCCAAGAAACTTACAAACAGTTCAGAACAGCAAATCTGTAACTGAACTTTCTTAAATTTCAGAAAGTGGGGAAAAAAGCAAGATTTTTTTTTTTTTCTTTTTTGTTTTAGTTTAAAGGTAGCAGAGATACACAAGTAGCAAAATAATCATGACAGTGCAATAAATGACCCCACACTTGAGTGCTAGGCCAAAGTCAGATAAATGCAGGTTTAAGAGAAAAAAAACGATTTTAAATTAAGTGCAACACAGGAAATGCAGTAAACATGCTCTAGATGTGTTTTAAATACTGTTTCTAATACAGATATAAACTTTAGCAAGCTGAGTAGACTGATTAAATTGATGACAGTATTCTACTGACCTGCTGCTTTACTTGAGCTGTTTTTACTGTTGTGATCATGAGTTAATTTATCACATTTGCCCTGTTTTAAAGCAATTTACTGATTAACTGCATTTCATTACTCTTTAACTTTATTTCATTGCTATTTAATGCAATTAATTTCTATTTAACTGCATTTTACTGCATTTCATTACTGTTTAACTGTATTTTCTCATACTGTGAGTTCTGTTTTTGTCTGTAAGTAGTTAATCTGTGCTTTTCTGTGAGATTTATTGTGTTCTCACCCTTAAATTGAGTAGCATAGTCTGGCTACAAGGTTTGTTGCATCCAGATCTGTGTGTTTTTGTCTTCCATATTTCTGGCAGCCATCTTGTGTTTGTCATCTGTGTTTCTGGCAGCCATCTTGTTTGGTAGGATCCTATCTCCTCTGCTAGTGAGAGTAGCAGGGCTGCCTGGACCTTGTCTGGCACAAGCTGGTAAAGAAAGCAGTGACCAACAGGATTGGCTAGATTTCTGTGTTGCTAGAATCTTCTATTTTTTGTGGTATTTAGACCCCGAGTTTGAGATAGTTTGGGCTTGTTTGCATGTCACACTCCACAGCTGCACTGCTTATAACCCACTGTGACGTATTTCAGCTACAAATTTTCCCTTAGTAGCACTTGTGCGATCACCTAGTAATACTTCTCTTTGACCGTCCACCCTTACCCTTTAGCTCTCTCTGGCCTCTCTCCCTCAGATTCAGACAAATATGGATGGACAATTTCCTACCAGTCTAGTTGATATGGGCATCCTGAGACAGTATAGCAACTGCCTCATGTACACAGACAACCCTCTCTTACTACCACCTAGGAACACAATTTGTGAGAGATACAATTACATTAAGAACCTAGAGTCTATGCTCTCTCCCTCACAAGCCAGTATATCTGGCACCAAGAAGCTTGTCAACACAAACACCACACCTCAAACCCCACCCACACCTAAACAACACACACTCACATATGCTTAGGTCCTCAACAAAAACATACCCAAATGAAAGAGACATCCGAGGCAAAAAACACACTCTCAAACTCCACTGCCCACTACTACACACACCACACACAGTCCACACACCTGTGTCTCACAGCAACTAAGGCCTAAAGATAAACCCAACATATTAGTCATAGGAGACTCCATTGAGAGACACACAGATGTGCCCCTCACCAGGCTGGATAAGTTGAAAGTCATGCTTAGCTGGTTGTCAGGTGCCAGAATCCACCATATCACCCATGCACTCAAGTCTCTCAACAACAGGTACTATTATGACCCTGTCATAGTCCATGTTGGTGTGAATGACTTGAGATGTACCTACCTGAAGAGAGACATGACCAAGCTCACTGAACATGTATCCCAGGCAGGTATGTCCCTAGCCTTAAGCAGCATTCTACCATCACCCAACATGATGCCTCAATACAAACAGAAAATGATTGACTTTAACAATTGGCTTAGTTTCTGGCGTCATTCCAAGGGGATACAGTACCTGACAGCCTGGGAAGAAGACATGATCGATAGACCACAAAGCTTTGCCAGAGATGGCCTGCATCTGCCGTCCTTGGGCTTCAGGCTTCTGGCAAAAGCTCTTTCCTCCCCCATACTGCCTTTTTTAGGAAATGCCATGAGGTCAAAACTACCAACATGAAAATGTCATCAAAATGCAAATTGAAGATCATGCTGTTAAGCCCTAGGAGTCTAAACATGAAATTGCACTCATTGCAAGCATTCTTAACCCTGGAAGATGCTGACATTTGTGCAGTCACAGAAACCTGTTTCAAAGCTGCAGAGAGCACCCCAGCCATACCAGGTTACTCATCCTACCATACATTCAGACCCACACTATGAGCAGCAAAGCAAAAGGAGGTGGAGTTGCAATATGTATATTAAAGACATCCACATCTCTAGGCTGGTCAAACAGTATGATGCACAGGAGACACTCCAGGTGCAGTTAATTGTTGACAAGATCACTGCTCAAATCATAGCTAGCTATAGGCCCCCAACTTTGACTCAAGATGCCCACTCCACCTATTTGGACCACTTCGAGTCTTTCAGGAGTTAACCCTTTACCCTGATCCTGGGTGACTTTAACTATCCAACTATAGACTGGAAGAACTACTCATGCTAAAATACAAATGCCCAGAGATTCCTTGATTTCATCAATGCAGATGCCTTGGACCAGCTGGTTGACATCCCCACAAAAGATGATAATATCTTGGACTTAGTATTAACCAACAGGAGCAACCACTGCAGCATCCCTACAGTGTCATCCTTCCTGGTAAGATCTGACCATAAAGTGGTCACTTTCAATGTAACTATCTCCCTCGACAGCCCCCCCACGCAAGTTAGAGTCAAGCAAAAAAACTTCTCCAAAGCTGATTACAACCCCTGAGGGAAGGTATAAACAGCTTCACAGCACCCTCTCCTCCACAGGAACTGGCACATATGTCAGAACCCATACCAAAGTACGATACAAGCTTTTATATAGCTGCGGGGAATCAGGCATACCAGGCAAGACAAATCATTCTCCTCAAGGAAGAGTAAACCTGTCCTTCAGGCATCTGCAATAAATAAACTCTATAATAAAAGGAAAAGCTTGCTGTCCATGACCAAGAAGAAGCAGGTGCCTAATTGGAAGCAATCTCTCCTTAGCCTGAACAAGGAAATAAGAGCACTAGTGAAATCCTCCAAAGCAAACTTCAACTCCAAACTGGCCACAACTACTAAAGACAATCATAAGGCCGTCTTCACATATGTCCATAATCTCAAAGAAAGCACTCAGATCTGCTCAGAACTGGTGGTCAAGGATACCACATACACAAATGCCATAAACATACCCAACCAGCTGACAAACAGGTTCAGTGAAAACTTCACCCCTCTGTCCCCCATCAGTAAATCAGAACATCCCCAGCACCTGCCCCTCTCCCCTTATCTGTAGCCAGCAAGTTATCACTGCCCTCTTAATGATAAAAAGTACAGCCTCCATGGGACCCAGTAACATCCCAGGCTGCATCCTTCATGAATTCAGGCAGGAACTTGCAGCACCATTAGGCACTCTATTCAACCAAAGCCTGAGTATTGGCTTCATCTCAGCTGAGTGGAGGACAGAGAAAGATGGAGCATCCACCAATCCAGGAAATTAGAGATCCATCAACCTAACTAGCCTGATCTGCAAGGCCATGGAATGGATTACCATGGACCTCATTAACAAGGACATTGGCAAGCTCTGAACATTCGATCCCACACAGTTTGTTTTCATCACAGGGAGAACAGGTTTGTTTTGTGTTTGAATCAGTTTACCCCTTATTTGAAATTTTATAAGAGATTTGTTAATGATTTGTTCTTGATTTGGATTGGCACAGAAGCCCAACTTGTTTCTTTTATTGATTATCTACAGTCTGCCACTTCATTTCTTACATTTAATTATAGATTTTCTCCTACAGAGATTGATTTTTGGATGTACTGGTGAAGAAGGATACCTTGAGTAAGTTTCACACTTAGTTGTACAGGAAATCTTGTCATAGGAATATAATGCTAGAGAGGTGTAGCATGCATCCTGGTTATATTTTTAAAAATATTATAAAAGGTCAGAGTATGAGAATAGCCAGGTTGAACGACCATGAGGAAGTGTACAATAGAGATATGAATATGCTCAAGGAAGAGTTCTATGAAAGGGGCTATAAGCATGGAGAAGTTGAAGTCACTATGCAAGGTAGTGCTATACATAGGAAGAATAAGGCAAGGCCATATTTTTCGGGCCAGGCATTGGAATCAAAGACTGCATATAAGTCTACTAATACACCCAAGTGTACCAATGCCCCTCTACTATAGTAGTGATATGTCCGATATTGCTAATATTATAAAGTCAAAATGGTCCATTTTGAACTTGGATGAGCAGATTACAGCAGTTGCAGGTAATAAACCTAGTTTTGTTTTTAAAAATAAGAAGTTACTTAAAAGACAACTATGCTATAGGAATAGGAGTAGAGTCAATGAGACTAGTATAGAAGAGCATCTGGGCACCTATGGCTGCTTAACATGTAATTTCTGTGTGTCTATATCATAACACCGAAGAGGCATTTAATCAAATGCCTCTTCGTCGACACATAAATAGCAAACGCACTAAAGTGCGAATGCACAGAACACCCAATATCTTTCCCTGGGAAAGAAATCGGTAGCACTAACACAAAAACACAAACACTTTCAAATATTATAATGTGGGCGGCTGTGCCCCCCACACCCCCCCTAACTAAATATACCACTCTGAGATTGCACTACAGTGGGGAAAGGGGCAAACACATGGGGAAGGCCAAGCAATTTGTTTCCCAGGGAAAGAAATCATTGTTTTGAGTGTTCACGCTTCAGTGCGTTCGCTCTTTATGTGTCGATGAAGAGGTGTTTGATTAAACGCCTCTTCACTGTCCTAATATAGACCCATTTCTGTTTATATATAGATACATCTCCATGTTTTGTTCATCCTGTTACACAGTTAAAACATGAATCTCATGTAAGGGCGAGTTGTTGCACAAGGAACCTAGTTTATTTGGCTTGTTGTGTATCATGCTGCTGTTTTTATGTTGGAAAAACCAACAGACCATTAATGGAATGAGTTAGAGAACACTATTACTGTATGAGGAATGGTGATATACGTAGTGCATTGGCTAAGCATTATATGGAAAATGGCATTCAGCATACTTTTAGGTTAAGAGTGATTGAAATTATTAATATGAATATACATGGAACGTTTTACCTGAGCATTGGCACAGTTAATTCCTTGAGGGTTTGTTTTCTTTTCTACATTAAAAAGCTGCCAAATATATATATATATATATATATATATATATATATATATATATATATATATATATAGAGAGAGAGAGAGAGAAAGATGTTTGTATATGCGTGTCTGATTCAACATCAAATTATTAATGCTTGTCATGTGACATGACATCCCTACTTGAAAGTATAGCATAGCATAGTATAGTTTATAATGTAAATATGTATATATGGGCACAATTCATTTGATCTAAAGTCAAAATATCAAAAAGCTGCTAGCTGCACAAAATATCTAAAAGTAAAAAAAAAATGAAACTTGGAATTTGACCTTCTTCACTGGAGTGTGATGCCAGAGTTGCTATATATAAGTTGTAAGAAATGTGTGGGGTGTGGGGGCTTGTCTCCTGCATAAAATAGATTTTATTTTTCAATATTTTGAGTTTTGATATTTTGAATGTTAGATATTTTTACATACACCCATGTGTATGTATATATATATATATATATATATATATATATATATATATATATATATATATATATAAATATATATATATATATATATATATATATATCTTGGTCTACTTCTAAATTTTGAAGTTTTAAAACTTCGAATTTCTTATAGTCAAGACCATAAGATTGACGTTTTGAAACTTCAAAATGTAAATAAAATAAGGTTTTGTTTTGTTTTTTTACATCCCCTGCACTCCCCACACCCCTGCTAAATATATCAACTCCAAGATCACACTACAGTGAGGAAAACAGTAAATATACCATTCCACACTGTTCAGAGATCTCCATTTAAACGGTTTGAAGTTTCAAAACTTCAATCTTATGGTCATGACCATAAGAAATTCGAAGTTTTGAAACTCTGAAATTTAGAAGTAGACCCATAGATAGATATATATATATATATATATATATATATATATATATATATATACATATATATATATATATATATATATATATATATATATATATATATATATATATATATACATATATATATATATATATATATATATATATATATATATATATATATATATATATATATATATATATATATATATATATATATGTGTGTGTGTGTGTGTGTGTATATGTGTGAGTGCGTGTCAATATTTAGCTTAATATGAGGTATGTAATGTATAATGTATTTTATTTTTAGGTATCCCATAAAGCTTGAGTAGATATGGGCTGTCACGTGATGCTGTCTTTCTTCCCCAGCTGCTGCCATGTCAGTAAAGAGAATAGTTACATGCTCACTGTCTCCTTGTGCCCTTTATCTTTTCATGAATTGAATGTACATTAACGAGGTGAAACTGAATTCACTGGTTTACCAAGAGTACAGTCATCACATCCAAACTCATAACATCTCTGCTGTTGTCAAGGGTATTCTTTAGCAGCATACCCTGCCTTAGCCTAACATTTAGATGATTTATCTGCAAAAAAAACAGTCATTGCCATTTTGTATTACTTCTTTGGTAGCTCTTTTTTTAAGTAGAAATGGACTTTTACCTACTGAATTGTATGTATCAGTCTGAAACCCCCAACCTCCTTCACCAACTTGTTTCATAGACTTAGAATTCTGCAAAAAATATCATAGACATTGGACACCTTCAAATAAAGGGCTCAGAAGAAATATTTTATGTATTCATTAGTTTATTTATTCATTTCTTAGCTGATTCATTCAGAAAATCAGCATGAGATGTTTGGAAGCAGTCTCTTGAAATGAGAATCATTTAGCAGCCTGTGTATGTACTTTCAAAAAAACATTCCACCGCTGCTTTACAGACCCAGTAAAATGTTCCAGCAATAAAAATGTCACTTAAGTACACTTCAGTGGCACCTCTCTTACTGTATGCTAGACATGTGTATTGCATTCCTTGACACATATTTTGATATACTGCTGAACTGGTCCAGTCTTTATGTTATGTATACAAAAACAGTGCATGTTTTAACATATGTGAACAAACTCCTATACAGAAGACAACATGCTTGTATCACTGCTGCTCCATTTAGGTCTGTAAGAAAACTCAAATACTGCTTGAAACATAAATAGTCAAATTTTATTCAATATGTAAATAGTCAAATAGTATCTTTAATGTTAGATTTTACAACATTATGTATATTGCTTACTACATTGTTTCTGCAGTTGTGTCTAAATGATATATACTTTTTCTTTGCTGGAACTTTTTTCTCCTGAACTCCACTGAAAAGGGGCAACAGCCCAACTGGACATACATGCAAACAAAAGTTACCTAGAAAAAAAAAATCAGGATCAGGGCTAGTATGGATTCTTGCTATGAGGATATATTGGGCCATGTTCTTGATGGCTAATTTGCAACAAGCACACAGGCTCAAATCTATGCTGCTGCTGCTGCTAATGACAGAGCTTGTCCAAATAGAATAAGGATGTCCAGACCTCGTTTAACATATAATGGGCTGCATGATATTGAAATAGCAGAGCGATAAAGGGTTGATAGTGAAACACTACAGGAACTCTGCAACCTCTTCTGCTCCCACTTCAGACTCAGGAGAAATCGAGAAGAACCTAAACCAGTGGAAACTAAGGTATGTGTAGCATTAAGGCTATTAATTACTGGTACATTCCAGAGACCCATAGGTGATATACTAGGGATGTCACAGGCCTCAGCTTCAAGAATATTTTACCAATATTTAAATGATATACTACATCATGCAAGGCAGTATATCTGTTTTCCATGCACAGCAGAAGAGACAGCAAGAACAATATAGGAATTATATACTGTAGCACACTTCCCTGAAGTCTTGAGGGACATAGACTGCACTCACATAGAAATAAAAGCCCCACTTATTGAACTGGGAAGGACATACATCAACAGGAAGGGGTTCCACTCACTCAACTGCCAGGTTGTCTGTAATACCCAAAGGATAATCCTCCATATGTGTGCAGGCAACCCAGGCAGTTACCATGACTAACACATATGACACACCTTGCAGCTTTACACAAGATTTGCTAGGGGTGATTTCAACAAGGTTATCTACTGGGTGATGCAGGCTATGCACTGGAACTGTGGCTCATGGCACCCATCAGAAATGCACACACCCACAGAAGAAGGATACAATAAGGCTGTTGCTCAAACTAGATGCATCATAGGGCATGTGATTGGTATGCTGAAGTCACATTTCCACTATCTAGACACATCAGTGGGTGCCCTGCAGTATGACCTAGGTACCTGCACAGAAATTCTCACAGTCTGTGCAATATTGCACAATATCATCTTGAGGAAATAGCTGCAACAGGGACAACAAGGGCCAGAACCATACATTCCTGGACCACAGGCAGGGCCAGCACCTCCAACAAATACAGACCAAGATTCTGAGGGAGAAACTCTAGCTGCAGGGACGGCCAGCAGACATAGGTGTGCACAATATGCCCTTGTCCTGGCTAAGAGTCAAATGACAGCACACCTAGTCACCACCTAAGCCTCAAAGAATAGCACACACACTCATCTACTAAGAGTCAAACAATAGCAGATATACTCACCAGCGAAAAAATACACATAACAACCTAAGCACATGCAAATATTAAAAAATGATGCCATCCAATGTCCACAGACTTTGTTTACCCATGTAATGGCTGTGTACAGATAGCATCAGACATAGAGAGCCCAAAAGCACATGACTCATAACTGCAGTAATGTCAAATTAAATGTGGAACCTATATTATACAAACAAATGTGTAAGAGGATAAACTTAAATGATATACCTGCATACTGGCAGTCATAAATGTACTCAATCAGAACCTGTGTGAGGTATCCACAAATGATATTCTTGCCTCCCCCCAAAACAGAAATACTGTAATACATTAGCATTACATCCATTCTGTTAACATTCCTGTAATGAGGACCTTAATTGTGTAAATTACTTGTAGCGTTGTCGCCTCATAGCAAGATGTTGTCCCGTTTGATTCTCAGCTAGACCATCTTCTGTGTGGAGGCATATATGAATGGGGTGTGCCTTTGTTGAAGGTTGTGTGTCAGGGCTGGTAACCCAGTACGTAAAAATCCACTACCAATCATTAGCGGACCGGAGTTCCGCTGTGGCGACCCCTAACCGGGAAAAGCCAAAAGACACAAACAAACAAACAAACTTATAGATGAAAGGATTATCAATAATAAGGCAAAAATTCAAAGTCAAACTGCCCAGTCAATTTCCTCTGGTCTTTCCACTGTTGTGGAGGTTGCCACAGGACATCTGAGAAGCCTAACACCTCTGTTAGCTACACATGCACAACTGCTTGAAGTTGATAATAAATGCAAAACAGTTGTCTGCATGAACTGGCAAAATTCCAAGATCAAATAGTAATACAATACTGTGATGTAACCATACTAACTTGGAAAGCACAGCAAGAATTGGCATATGTGCAGTATACCAGCAATGACTGAAAAATGTATACATATCAATTTTTTTTCTGTTGAATATTAAAATACATTCCAAATATGAAAATGTAAGCAATTTATAAAGAAGACAAACATACCTTATGAAGTAATGCAGTTATTTGTAGAACAATCTCCTCCAAGTAAATAACAGTAATGGTCTGTCTGTATCCAATCAGTGTTCCCTCTTTCCACTTCCATAGCTTCACCATTACCTTTATATAGTGTAGATTCAGCCATCTGTGCACTGTGAAGATGCAGATGAGGTGTCAGTCATTAGCAGTCCTGAATACCAACAAAAATCACTCGGTGTAGGGGATGTAAATATCATGTAAGTAGCTACACAGTTGCATGTACATGCCCTAGGACTGCAGGGAAGACCAATGGCAATTCTTAGCTGCTAATGTCTTGCAAGTGTTAATGATTACTCTGATTACAACAACAAGCAAGAACAGACTTGTCTCTCTGAAGTGTGTGTATCATGCAAAGCTGACTTAAAATAAAAAGTGGAAGCACCCTGACAGCTATGAGAATAACCTTAACAATACTGATATTCTTGTAATAATATCACACTGTCCATCCTCTGCTTAATTTTTTTTTGAAATGCAGAACTATATTATATATTGAAACCAAGGTGAAAATAAATTCCCATGACACAGAATTGTTCTAGTTAAGCTAAGAGGAGCGGAAGATGCTCAGAAAATAAAGAGAAGAAATAGCTGGCAGTGTTGGCAATCTTACATTAATATGGAGTGAGATATTATTAGCCTAAAGTATTTGTCAATATCACATTCATCTAGACATGTTCAAACAAATGAGAAAGGAACATGTTCTAGACCTGTAATTTGATAGTCTTTCAAGTCAGATCTGTATGGTATGAACATTTTCTGATTGCTACTCTAGGCCTGTGTTGGTGGCACAGAGGAATAAAAAACACAACTGACTGTGTGTGTTATTGTACTGAACTATGGGTTCAAATCCCTATAGTGTGTTGTCTGACAGTGTTAATGCATATTTCCTGAGCATATGATCAAGTTATAACACACAGAGATCTAGGAAACTTCCCAATTCTACATTCCCATTATTGTTCCCTAATATTTGTTACTACTGAATTGTTTTTATTGTGTTCCTCATTTGAGCATGGTAAAGTGCACTTTGGAGTGGCAGCATTTCATAACAGTGAATGAGAGTCCACTGCCCAATGTACAAACTGAGACATTTAATTTGACATGCCATCAGTAATGCATTTCAGAGTGGCACAGGTGTGCTTTGGTACAGCACTCTGAACAGCAATAAAAGAAGAAATTCCACACCTTACCTAAGTATCAGTGTAGTATAGAGTAAATGAAATAAGTTTAAAGAAGCAGGAAGGGCAATGCAGTGTTTGCATCCAGCTTGAAGCTACCTGCTGCTTGCAATGTTTGCAGTTAATGTGCAAATGCAACTTGTGTTTTTTTGTGTGGAATGTCAATTGCTATAATATTTGTTTACCTTTGTAATTTCAGCACTAGAGTGCAAACAGGGCTCACAGATGAAAAAAAGAGTTTTGTCGCCGCTGCATAGTATTTGTAATGATTGAGTAATGTGTACATATGTATACAAAGTGACTTTGGACCCATAAAAGAGTTGGTCTGGGGTTAAAATCTATACTGTGTAAAGGGAATGTGAAAATTATTACTCAAGATTTATGACCTACTTTCATCAGAATTTCATACGTATATTTTTTTCTGTTTCTTGCCTTCTTCACTGGCTCATTACCGAGTGGCATGCAATCAAGCTTGCGTGCTTAAAAAAAGTGAAAATTTTACTTGGTCTGCCTTCTGTAGTGCAAACAGGCTAAGCAGTAATGCCTGAATGTCAGCACTCTGGTCAGTACTCAGTGGTGAACATCCAGTTGCAGTTTAACTGTCTTTGTGGCACAAGGTGTAAGTCCACTGACATTAGAGACAGAACACAGGTGATCCAGGGGTCAAATTCAAATAACACTTATTTACAGAGGGTATCAGAATGCAATTTCTAGCACTTTGATTAGGAATGTGAAACTACACAAAAATGGCTTTCATAATTATTTTGATTGCAAGAAATGTCTCGTTAATGTTTTAATAAATACAATTTTTATTTAGCACATCTCAAAAATGATTTACTTATGAAACACAGTTGAATGTGTATGTAATTGTTTAAGCAGGATAATTATGGTAAGTCAAAATCCATTCAGCAACCTGCACTCAAGGCCTAAACCTGGTCTGTGACATTAATAGAACTTGTTGGCAGGATAGATTTATGTTCCAGAGACTCCCCCATCTGTGGAATAGACTGCCTCTCCATGTTAAGCAGAGTACCTCTCTATCCATTGTTAACAGGAACCTGGACGACTGTATGGGAAACAGAAAATACACCCCTGGAATCCCACTTGTGTCCCTGTTGGACAGGAGAAACAAGTGCTGACTTTGTGGAAACATGGGAAAAATTCTTAGCAAGGCTTATAAGGTCCTTCGGGCCAATAGCCTATTCGTGATGAGCAGAATAATTAAGTTAAATTCATCTTCACTCCTTGCATAGCCCAACTTTGTGTTTAGTAGAGTATTCTTTGTGAAATATGTATGCGTCATAGCCCAATCTGTATTATTCAGCTCATGAAAGTCTAGTCATCCATCTGACATACATTTACAAACAGTAATAGTGCATCTTCATGATAATATATTTCACAGGACTTCCTAAAGTCTCACACAAACAGGCCTATCTGAAGTATATCTCGATTCCTGTTGAATGCATTTTATATGTAATGAGTGTGGTTGAAAGGAAGTTCTCCTATAGCACTGACAAATAATCACCTTGCTTGAAATTTATGCATCATTTCTTCCTTAACTTTGATTCCCCCATTGGTCAATTAAATTCTTATAGTTTGTAAGTCCAGAAAGTTATGTGCCAAGTCATCCTATTTAACCTCAAAGATACTAAGATTAACAAGCCAAGCCATTAAGCGTGTCAGTGTTGACTCTAGTGTTGACCATCTGAAAAGACATGAATAGGCTGAGCATCACAGATGGCAAATCTCACTGCCACATTTCGCACTTTCATTGCTGTTTGATACAATTTGGATTGCCTATTTCCTTGTTTGGACTGTTGGGACTGTTTGGACTGTATACTTTTAAGTATTTCTTTTGGCATTGGTTTCGTATGCCCCTTCATTGCTTTGCTCCTACGTGTTAATGTAACTTTTTGTTATTCCTACGGCTGTGGTTCACCAAGGAGCATTAACTTTTGGCGGAGGATACCATTTTTATTTATGCTGTTTGATACAATGCCTACTTCTCTCTGTTTTCCATCATGCAAATGCAGCTGAAAGATGCGCACTAGTTGTCAAAACCGAAACTGGAATTTGGGGCCAGTTCAGACATACGAGTTGCAACTTGATTTCTGCAGGGATAGCTGGTGAGGGAGATGATTGTGCTGAATGTAGAGCACAGATGTGGGGTGTTGAGGAGATCAGGATTTTTGTGTCACTCCTCATAAAGAACTACAGCCATAGGATGCTGTTGCAGGGGACTATGCTGGATTTCAATATAAGGCTGAGGCTTGGAACAGTTTAGCCAGGGCTTTCTCCAGTGCAACTGGCATTCCATGCACTAGAGAGAATTGTCATCACCATCACAGTGACCTGAAGCAGTGCAAGAAGGACCACCTTATCCAATGGGAGGCTGAGTTTAGAACTGCTGACATCCCTCAGTTGTGCAAGTATATGGACCTCTCAACATTAAATGATACAGAATGCAGGATGCAGCCAAGACTGTTATTCATCATGCTTTCATGTCTTTTCTTTTCTATTGTACAGCTGCTGAATACATTGCAGTGAACAGGAAGGTGCACAAACAGAGGTTAAATCACCTTAGAGAGGCACAGGGTAAGTGTGCATCAGGTTTTACTGTAAGCATAATAACAACTGTAATTATATGCAGTATGGTAAAACTGAAATAAATAGTTGTATTTAAGATATCATAAAAGTACAACTGATTAATGGTACAACAGAGTAAGACCTTCCCATCATACCTGGATGTGGCAAAGGTGTATAGATTGGATAATCATAAATGTCCATTTTCTGAAATTATATAGTCATGTGATATGCCACGGCTCACTCCACCCCATCCATCTCATATTTTAGAGACTATACTATTTTATATGGCTTACAAATGTTCTGTTGTCACACATTTCTGCTTACAAATACTGACATGCAGCTCATAGAGATAGACCTGCAGTTTGGCTTGCCATCCCTCCACAGGCTGCAGTGCCAGCATCCAGCAGTTTAGGGCTCCAAGCTATCAAAAATGCCTCCACTACTCCTGACCTACCTACTCTAGCTGCATCAGGTTGTTCTGCCCCAGCTGCTGGTACAGTGGTACTTTGCAGGAGTAGTAGTGGAGGTGGTGATTTTATCACTCAGCAATAGCTGACAGGCTGGTGGAAGGTATCACAGAAACGGTCTTGGTGCCCAAATTGGCCATGTAGAAAAGGTGCTTCAAAACACTGCCAAGATGATGCCATACCAAGCACTGACACAGGAAATTGAGACATGAGACAGTGATGACTAGATTCTCATTTTTCTCAGGCTTGACTTGGATGCACCTCTGATGTCTCCTGCCTATCCCTAATCATGATGTCCTCCATCCTTTTGTGTCTATCACCATAACTGTCTGTCTTGTTTGCCCTGTATATCTGTATATCTGTGCCTGTTTCCTTGCTTAACCTACATACCTACCTGACCACCACATTTGCAAACCCCTTCCCCAACATTCCTGTCTCTTTGAAATTAAAAAAAGCAAAAACTGCCCACCTGTCTTACAAAAAATAAATAAATAAATAAAGATCTATATATAGCTTTCCACTTCTCCTATGTGTCTTCCTGACACACTTGATTTTGCACAATTGTTTCTACAGCATTATTCTGTTGTTGTTATCTACCCTTAGTGTGGTGACAGTCCAAATTCAGCAAATTCTGGCTATATGTCTACATTTGTGTTGTGAAGAAGTGGACAGCTATGTTTCTCTCCCACTACCTTTCATGATAATATATTTCACATATTTTACATTTCTGTAAATTCCTTTATCCTTTCCCCTTTGTCCTGTTTTAAACTTGCACCCCTCCACTTCACCACTTTCCTCTTAACCCCTTTTTCACATTTAATCTGGTTAAAAAAATAGAATTACACACAACAAACATGGCTAGAAATGGCCCATAAGAAAGCGTTCATTTTATCCCCCCTCAGCAGTTGCACAGACATTGGCATCTCGTACCAGTACTGAGTGATGGTGAAGGGCTGTTCATGTCCCATGTCAAAATCTGGTCAGTTGTTGGAATCACCCACAGTAGTTCAATTATCTGCACACAAGGGTGCTTAAACATAGTGAACTATCAGAATGCAAAGTAAAGGCAAATGAAAGGAAATAATTGGCAACAGTTTTTCTAACAGTTCTTTGACTATTGGATATAGCCAATTGCAACTTCCTTTATGGAGTGCTAACATAACTCGGTTGTCTGATGATTCATTTCTCACCATAGCTTCAAGGGTTTGATTCCAGATGTCTATCACATTATTTCTTACTGTGGTATTGTACTTCTATGATATGTTTTATGACACATAGCTTAATTTTTTATCCAGTTAAGACCTTTAATTAACAGATTTGGAATAATGCTGCAAAAAGCATTTACAAACAAATCTATGACCATAAGGAAGATTTAGTACTCCACCCTTATTCTACTCATGTCTTAATCAGGTTTTGCCTCTCCTAGAGCTTCTTGATTCCCAGAGCCATCAGTTAATGATACAGAGCATGACAGATGAATACTGAGGACAAACCATAAGGATGTGCTTGAATGACCCATAACACCATCCTTTCATATGTGTCTGTCCATTTGTCTCCATCTTCACCCCTTCTCTCTCACCCCTTTGTACTGCTGACTATCCGTTATATGTACGGATGTAAATTTCATCTTATGGCATTTTCATACTGTCATTGCTTTGTGGTACAGTGGTTATCATTGTCGCCTCACAATAAGAGGTTCTCCAGTTCGATTTTCAGCTGGAGTCCCTTCTGTACAGAGCCTGCATGTCCTGCCTGTGGTCACATGGGTGTGCTCTGGTTTCCTACCACATTCCAAAGACATACAGTAGGTGGATTGGACACTCTAAAATTGACCGTATGCGCTGTGTGCATATGAGTGAGTGGTGCAGATGAACTACTGTGGCAAGCCTATCCACCTGGTGGTGGAAACCTTGGCTCAAGATAATTGTCAGTGCTGAATTGACACCCCGACCCCATGTGCAAAAAGGGGTTGAGGATGGATGGATTACCTTGTTGAAGAATAATACCTGCATCTTCCATTGGCTAATAGATTATCACTGTTCCTTCAAATGTGTGAGTTTGACATCTGTCACATAAGATTTCCTTTATAGCGTTCTGAGATAATGATCAAGTCTATGAATTAATTTTTCATCTTGACAAAAGTTCAAATCCAATATTAAGTGAAGCTCTTACTGCCTGTTTTTATAGGTCTCTTTGCTGGGAATGTGTAGCCTATGTATCTGTCTGACCCCTTTTATCAGTTGTAGTCCACAGCATTTGTGCAATGTCTGCCAATGAGCAAGTGTATTATGTGATGCTAAATAGCATTTCAAGTGTTACTGCACAACACATTGTAAAGTTACTTGTGACTTCTCTTGAAACATGTCTCATATGTAGTCGGTATACATGATTATTTCAGTAGCCATTACTGACATAATTTAGCTAGGCAACATATACTCATTCCTATGTATTCTTAAGGTCATGATCAAAATTAATTATGATAATTTCATTCTGATACCCTTTGTAAAATGATCTGCATAGGGAACTCGAAACCTGCTTCCACTCTTCTTTTTCATTTAGGTCGCTAAGCTTGCACCTTTTGCCACAGAAAAAGTTAGGTGGATTTTCTCCACTAAGTACTTTCCAGAGCATTCGTGGCTGTGCATCACTACTAAGACTGTTTGCACTACAGAATGCTAAACAAATGACAGTTTTCACTTTTTTCTTTCAGCAGTGAACCTTGTCTGCTCACTGCTTAACATCGTGCAAGCAGGGAAGGCAAGCACAATACTTTATTTATGAATTAAACTTTGGCCCTAACATGGAAAGGTATAATACAACATCTGAAGCATATGTATGCAACATGTTAAGATAAACTAAATGTGCTGTAAATGTAATCAGAATCACATTTCCTCTCTGATCCTTATTTGTGCAAAGGTTGTCAAGGAGCACCACTGAACACCACTCTGGTACTTCACAGTTCAAGTTTAACAACTCAGAGGGGTTAGCATAATAGTTAGTACTTGCTTCGATTCTGCCCACCGGTTATTGGCCAGGGTCATAATAGTCTGCAGACTAATGGGCTAGTATTTGTCAATGAACCTGTGCTTTAACACTTTTCCAACATCCGTGTAAATATGTCTCTCAGCACTGCACTTTAAGAAGTGAGTCTGAAGAAAAATAATTATTGCTACTGGATTATATTACTTCATTAGATAGAAATTGCTTTAATGTACTTTCACATCATTAAAGTCAGACATCATTAAAGTGTATAATACACTTGTGTGTGTATATTGTGTCAGTTAATAGGTAGGGAGTTTGAGTACAGTAGTGAGACTCTCCTCTGTCTTTATGCAAATGTAAATGGATGCAGGAGTCTCTTGCACTTCTTAGTACTTACAGCATTTATAGTCCCACATAGCTGTAGGAGTCAGTTTTCTGCACATATCTCCTTTACATGACACACCTGATGTCATGCTTTCAAAGGTGCAGTGTGGCTCATATGCAATCAGACTTCTCTTGTGGCATGTGCACACAAAACGCTTCTGTATAGATTGTTTCAGTACATAGGTAGGGAGTTTGAATACAGGAATGACTGTCATCTGTGAGTGGATGTTCCTTCCTCTTACTGTGCAAAACAGGCTGCAAATACCTATATGAGGTATTTATCTATACGGTGTGCTTCTGCTATGCAACCACATTTTAGCAGAAGCATGAATGTAATACACACTGGTGATACCATCCATTGAAATGTGCAATGTCACAGTTGTATAATAAATCTGTATTGTGCTTGTGTTTCAGGAAACCTTCATAACCCTTTGGTGTTAGCTGTATAGCTCAAATTCCAAAGTCACTGCTTACAGTCATTGTACATGTTAACAGTGTTGTCACTCACATGTACTATGTTCATGTGTAGATGTTTCCTGTTACAAGAGTTTATTCTACATTTCCTTTGGAAAGGCTGTATTGAAGACTGATGCTGTCATTTGAATAGATAGTTGTTACATCACACTTGTAACGAGAGACCTCCTCAGGACTGAGGACACCAGATGATGTAATGCATATAGTTGCCTAGGTAAGGCAAGTGTTCCAATATAGGATTATATCTACATCGTACATAATTGCTGTTCTACCAACACAGTAACAGCAGCAGGGGTCCACAGGTGTGCTGGGTACATCTAGTATCACGAAATGTTGTCTGGCATACAGTAAGATTCTTTCTAAGTAATTGCAGGGGCATATATTCATTGATTCATACACATGATGTAATATTTTCACATAACCACACATATGACAATTGGTGATCCACTTATACCAAGGCACATTCATTAATCCCACTATGGTGTTGATTTTCTCAATGATTAGCCAAGTGTTCAAAACCAGCCTTGAGTGACTGTAAGCATTTCTGTCCTTAACTGTTCTGCAGGAATGATCCCCCCCCCCCAAGTTCTACTGTGTATGTTTAGAGTGGCAGAGCCCTCCCCATCCATTTTATCAAATAAAACTCATGGGCAAATAAAGTACAGCTGATTGAATGACTTCATATTGGTAGAGATCAACAGCGGTGATAACAGTTCCACTGTGGTGTATATGATTCATAGCCATATTGTTACGTGGAGGTGTTGTACAGCTTGATGTTCAATTCTAGCATAAGGATTTATTTTATGTGAAGATACTGACATCACACAACAGCCATTACATCAGTCTTATCCCTTGATATGTTGCACAAACAAATGTGAACATAGCTTTGGATTTCATGGCAGTAGGCATTTATTCTCCCTATGTCATGGTGAGAGTGCTACTTTGGCACATGCATTGAGTACTGTGGTATACACACGTGCTCCAGTTCTTGGGTGGTATGTGTACAAACACACAGGGAAACCATCTGTTTGGGGTCCGAATGGAGAGATGAAAAGTCAGCAAGCAAAGGAGAGTAGCAGTGCTAAAACTGAATTCATCCTCAAGTCTTGATGAGTACCTTCACGAGGTGGACCCTGTTTTCACAAAATATCACCAAGGTGACAGTGATATATATATAGACTGTATTTATATAGCATATATCATGGACAGAAATAAGTCAAAAACTAAAAAAGATAGCTGAGTGCACAAGACCCAGGATAAAAAAGTGCTCAATCCTGGTAGGTGCACTGGTGCCAGGACTGGAAAAGATGACAGTGTAGAATCCTGAAAATACGGAAACATTACTACAATGGGGCCAGGCCAGGCCCAGGGGGAGGATGGCCCCCCTGTTGTAGAAGGAAGTAGCAGTCCACAAAAATCACAAAAACTGATAGGCCAAAAAAGAGCCATAAAGATAATAAAGTAGACTAATGAGGATAAGAAAGAAATTATGTATTGTTACTATTATGCAAAAAGGTGCAATATTTATGCAAAGGAGAAAGCCAAATTAACCAATGTAAAGAAGGCAGCTCTAAAGATATTCAAAGAGAAATACGGGCAAAGGCATCCATATGTGGAAAATTTCACAATAAAAAAATAATATAACAAAGATGGAATGTAGAAAAGAAGATTAGTAAAGTAGAAGTTAAAAAAATAGAAGTTGAAGTTATGGAGTGCCTGCAAAGTGAAGGATTTGGTATAGAAGGCCTAACACAGGCTACATCACAGCAGGATGGAGTGAGTCCCCAAAGTAGGGAGAAACAGGAAACATCTGAAGAAGAAATATGGAAGTGGGAAAGAAAAAGAGATTTAGTATGGTGTGATATTTATGCAAAGGAGAAAGCAAAACTAACCAATACAAAAAGAGCAGCACCAAAGATATTTGAAGAGAAATACAGACAAAGGAATCCGGACATGAAAACTTTACAATACAAACAATAAGAAGACAAAGAGGAAAAGTAGAAAAGGAGATTAGTAATGGAGACATTAAAGAAATAAAAACTGAGGTTATGGAGTACCTGCAAAGTGAAGGATTCAGTGTAGAAAATCTAATTCAGAAAGCACCACAACAGGATAGAGTAATGGATATCCAAATTAAGGGGAAACCAGTGGAACAGGAAGCAATTGGTCAGGTGCCATATGAAGATAATGTGGTGCCTTCCACAGGAAACCAGTATAACTATTCACTTGAAGCTAGGGAAGGAAAGGAACAGAAAACTGTGGAAACTCTGATGCAGTCACTTTTGAGGAGTGATAGGTCAGTGAGTTCCCATATGATAGAGCAACAGATGACACAGGATGAAATTGAAGAGAACATGCCACAGGAAGATGCTGTAGAACCGTCTATAGAATGCCCACAGGAATTAGAAAACAAAGGATGTGCCCTCACTTTGGAAGAAAATGAGCTAAAAGAAGAATTGCTTGCTTTAATAGACATAGACAGATATATCAAGATCAATGAAAGAAATAGACCGCAGAAGGTTAATAAAACTCAAAAAGTCAGAAGTCTGATAAAACAAATGAACACAGCAATTAGGACTGTTCATAGAGATCCATGCAATATAAAGGAAGTAAACAGGACATTTTACTGTGCAGCTAAATTAATACCTGATAAAGTTCTACCACAAGAACACAGAACAATGAGGGAAAGGAAGGGGGGAAATCAAATACCATCATTGAAGTATCGAATAGAGAAAAGTATAAAGCAGTTAAGACAAGAAGTGTCACTGTTAGAAGAATATAGAAGAGGGAATTGATTAAAAAAAATACTAAGAAAGATAGATGTGATTAAAGCAATGCTCAGTATTAAAACAGATCTATCACGCACAATCGCAAACAAACTGAAAATTTCAGCACAGAGAACTGGGAAATAAGGTAAAAGTAATTGAAAGGCCACAAAAAAAAGAAGAGATACATTTTGGAGAAGTATTTATGAAGACCATGTGGAACATAACAAAGATGCTAAATAGATAGAAGAAGTTAAAGAAAGAAAAAGAGATTTAAAGGTACAGGATATGAAATGGGATGACTTAACAGCCAGAGACATTGAAACAAAGTTAAGAAAAGCCACTAATTGGAAAACCCCAGGCCCAGATGCAGTACCTACCTATTGGCTGAAAGTATTAAAATCTTTGTATGAAGATTTAGCCATGAGTAAGAACTATTTATATGAGCACCCTAAACAGACACCAACCTGGTTAATAAGAGGAAAAACAATGCTCCTACTTACGAGTATACTTGCAAGCTACCCTAAAAATTATAGACCAATAACTTGCCTTCTGACAGCGTATAAACTATACACTGGAATTAATGCCGACAGAGTTTATAGTCATTTAGAGAAAACTCAATTATGGCAGTAGAACAAAAGGGCAATAAAAGAAAATCATATGGAACAAAGGATCATTTGTTGTTACATAAAGTCACAGTGGAGAACTGTAAAAAGGAGAAGAATCTAAGTATGGCATGGATTGACTACAAAAAAAATTTCATAGTATCCCACTTTCATGGATAAAATAGTGCTTAAAATGTATAAGATACACCCTACACTGATCTACTACATTACAGTGACCACGAAACAGTGGCAGACCACTTTGCAATTAAGCCATGATAAAGGGCAAAATATTATCTCAGGGATAAAAATTCAAAGGGGGATATTCTTCGGTGACTGTCTGTCACTGCTGCTATTCTGCCTTGCCCTTAACCCATTAAGCTATCTACTTAACAGCTTAGGCCACAGCTGTAATTTGGCTCCTAGAAAACAACAAAGTGTAAAGACTTCTCATCTTTTCTTTGTCGATGATTTAAACTGTATAGCTCATCAGATGAGGAACTGAAAGCATAACTACAAGCTGTCAAAACTTTTTCAGATGATATGTTGTTGTGTCTTTCGGCTTTTCCCGGTTAGGGGTCGCCACAGCGGAACTCCAGTCCGCTAATGATTGGCAGTAGATTTTTACATGCCGATTTGCCAGCCCTGACGCAAACTTTCAATGAAGGTACGCCCATTCACGCATGTCTCCACACAGAAGATGCTCTAGCTGAGAATCGAACAGGACGTCTTACTGTGAGGCTACATCGCTACCGCAGCACCACCACCGCAGTGCCTAGAATGTCATTTGGTCTTGATAAATATGCAAAAGCAACCTTTAAAGCAGTAAAACTGCAACACCAAGAAAACATCAGTTTGGGATAAGAATGTGATATCAAAGAACTTGAGCAAGAAGGAGTGTATAAATATTTGGGAACTGATGAAGGATCAACAATAAAACATGAACAAATGCGAATAAAACCTTGTAAGGAATACTTCAGAAGACTTAAATTAATCCTGAAAACAGAATTGACATCTAGGAACAAAATCCAAGCTATAAACCAATTTGCTCTTCATGACCTAACTTACAGTATTGGAGTGATTGACTTGCCCCAAAATGTGTTGGATAGATTAGACAGGAAAACAAGAAAGATGCTTCATGTTCACCAAATGATTTATAAAATTCAGTGCATACCAAGATTATATATTCCCCGTTCTGAAGGAGGGATGGACCTCCTTGAAATTAATTATATGTATAGATCTGCAATTGTGGGACTCCATACAAATCTGCTGACCTCACCTGACCTCACAAGACCCAAATGTAGTGAAAGTTTTGAAACATGAAGAGAATAAATCTAAGATAACTTCTCTGCATAATCTAGGAAAAGCAAATCGGCATCAAGCAGGAATGGAAATCAAACCCGAAGCAGATAAAAATCAGGCAGCAACTGAATGTGCCAAAACACAAAAGAAATAATATAGGGTGAAGGACCAGATGAAAAGGTAAGAAATGTGGAAAATGCATAAATATAGTTGCAAGTATAGAAAACTTCTGGAAGAACCTCATGTTGATTAGGAACGAATGCAGGAATGGTTGAGGAGAGGAGGATCCCGACTAAGGAATGAAATGTTAATACTGACAGCCCAAGATAGTGGTCTGCGTACACATTGGTTTACAAAGTCCATTGAACATGTGGGAGAAACAGACAAATGTAGATTTTGTAAAACTGAATTGGAAACAGTTGCACACCTCATTGCTGGTTGAGACATACGAATGGCAGAAGGACTGTATACTGAAAGGCATAATAATGTGTCAAGACTGTTGCACTGGGGATTGTGCAAACATTATGGCACTGAAGTGGATGAAAAACACTGAAAACATCAGCCACAAAACATTATAGAAAATGAAGAAGTCTACATCACATGGGGTCATCCATTACCAACAGTTCAAAAGATAGATGCTAGAGAACAGATATATTGGTCCAAGAAAAGAAGACAAAAGTAGCACTGATATTGTTGGAGCCCATTGAAGCATTGTTTTAGGCCTTAGCAAGCACAAGCAGGACCTGCTCCCTGTTGAGAGATGGGGGGATATGCTAGGGGTTTCAGTGTGGTTAGCCAGAGGCAGTGGGAGGGGTGAAGTTAGAGATAAACTTATTAGCCAATAGATTTGCCATGTCACCCTGGTCAGTGAAGCCATTTGCCACCAGTTCTGCATACTGCTGAATATTACCTTTAAGATTCCTGACATACTTGACATAGTTGAAGAAGGCCTTGTCATTGTCCTTAGCCTTGGAGGCTATTAAGTTAAGTATTCCATCAGTGCATTTTTTTTTGGTGTTAGATCTGGGCTTCCTTGTGGTTGGTATGGCAGCCTCAAACCAGCAATTCACCTGTTTGTACAGGGTTTCTGTAACTGATTCTGCATAGGTAGCTGTGTTCTCCATGTTTGGGGAAGCCATGAATTTTGAAAAACTGTCACTTAATAGGATATAGTTTGCATTAATATAGTTACTAAGTGTTACCGGTTTAGTTGTTTTTTCCAGGTTGATTTTTATTTTGAAGGAGACAGCTTTGTGGTCCGACTTCTCCAAAGAGGAAGTGACACGGGGGGGCAATGATCTCCCATGTTGGTGAGTGCTATCTTTGCAAAAACTAATTGGAGTAATTTAATAAATCATTCTTTTGAATATACTGATTTATTTATATCTCCTATGGGTTAGTAATGTCATTAGGAAAGAAATCCATTTTGAATTAATACTCTTTTTAAAGCTTTAATTTTATTGACAATTTCTTATAGAAATTGCAAAGGATTCAATTATCAGTGAAACATTAACAGAGGCAGTTGACAAGCTTGCTTTGTTCCCTTGTTTAGGTATATGACCTGTGGAAGAATGGGACCTAGTTTAACATATGCTTTAGAGTCTATGTGTAGACATTTCATATTTTTTATAAAATCTTTAGGGAAAACAAAGTTTCTAAAGTTTTAAAGAAACATTTCTGACTTACTGTATCAGAGGCTTTTTTATATCTGAACTAATTATAGCTGATTTCTACTTATACTTGTATAATCTATCATCTATTATTATTATAATGTTCAAATAATAACTTATTTTAACCTATAGAAAATAAATCCTGTTTGATTTTTCTTGATTGAATTATCTATTATAATATTTATTCTATTTGTTCTTTCAGAAGCAAACATTTTATTATTAACATTAAGCAATGATACTGGCCTATAAGAAGAGACTAGAGCTTTAGCCTTCCCTTGTAATGGTATGGGGACAATTATGCATGATCTGTGTCAGTAAATAAACTATTTTGATCAGAGTAATGATTTTGTGAGGAAATAATTTGTATATTTTAGGAATAACTCTATCAAGTCCTTGTGCTTTTCACTTCTTAATTCTTTTTATTTGGTCTTTGATTTCATTTTTTTCCTATAGTTTTCTCAAAGTTGTGGATCTGTTATTTATTCATTTTAAGTCATACATGTTTTTGATGGAAATCTTCCATAAGACTTTCATCAAACACATGTTCTGTAAGGTTTATACCTCCATACAATTTTTAAATGCTGCTAAAATCTCTTCAATATATGATGTTTCTTTGGTCAATGTTGGATTATAGATACTGTTAATATGATTTGGCTAGGTATTACTTTAGATCTATTGGTCAGCCTATATAAAACTTTTGAGGTCACTGCATAAGCATGTCATTTAATGTTTTATAAGGCCATTTCTGTCTTTAATTTTTCTTGATTTTGTTTTTGTTAACTTTTGTCAATGATAATGCTATCCCGATCTCCATTTTTTGTATTTTTAATTTGGCTTCTTGTAATTCTTATTGTATTTTACTTCTATCCATGTCTCACAATTTGTATATATACATTTCCAATTAATTCTACAAACGTATATAATTTATTTCTTTATTGTTACTGAATAGCATGTAATCATGAATTTCTCTGGCAATGTATTCTTTAACTCAGTCAGTTTGGTCACATAATCCGAAATTCTGGAGGATCTTGTAAACTGTGTTATATCTGCATCTTTCTTCCCCAACCCCCCACCCCCCGGGGCCACCATCAAAAAAATAAAAAAATATGTGTCTTATTATACCAAATTACCATTAACAACTCACAAACATATACATACTTGTTATCTCTATAACATGGGAAAACAATTTAACTTCATAACCACACTTATTTTAATACAGTGATACAGCCTAAAATGTTAGTGCAAAAACTGAAAACATAGAGCTGATACCCACTGACAGTATTTAGTAACTATATGCAGACAATGTCACAATGTACTACTTACTACTAATTCTCACTATATGCTTGCAGTTGGGCCCTATCTGGATCATGGTGAGGCCCCCCCAGTCAGACCCATCTCCTACCACCATACCCATACACCTGACTCTCTTTGAACTGATGGCCTCCTGAATGTAAGAATAGTTCAAATTATATATAAAATATGTACTATTCCTGGACATTAAAAACATAGGAATTTCTATTGTTACTATATATTTTATCAAAAATATTAAATATAAAAGTAAACTATCAATATGTGTTGGTAAATTAAGTTCTCTGCACACACTACCCTCAGTGAGAGATGCTGCAGACAATTACATGTCATGCTACTCCACAGTAAGCTCATTTGAGCCATGACACCCAGTTAAACCTTCTGAATCATCCCACTCCCAGGCACCCACCTTCCATGCCCAATGTTCTTAAATCCCAATGTGAGACAAATGTGTCGGTAGGAATGGGCCTGACTTTGGGAGACAGGGCATAGACCAATGGCATGAATATTTTCTAAACTCCATTATACATTCTCAGCTCATAATACCCCTTTCTTCTATCATGGAATGTCAGTCAGGTCCTATACCTGTTCTGAATTATTGGAATCTATTGCCAATTCTCATACCTTCTTATTACAGTAAATGGGCTCCACAAAACTACATAAAACTGTAGAACTACATTAGAACTGATACTAATAGTAATGCTATTACTAACACTAACATTTAATATTATAATAATAATAATCTCAGGCCTCTCCCTTAGGGATTGCATTGCTCACACACCATCCTCTTATAAGTATTTCTGAGACCATATTTGTATTTGTTTACTTATTTATTTGCTAAACTAGCTAAGTAGACTAATGATTGAGGATCATTTCCATTCATAGCCCAAGCCAGAACAGCAAAAGTAAAGATGTCAGGCAGAGATCATAGGATCATAGGAGGTTACTAGGCTAATGGCTCCAGGGCCCTTACAAGCCTAACCAAGTTCAACCCGTGTTTCCAAGGGTGTCTGGTTCAAGCAGACACTAAAATCAACACCTATTGCCCCTGTCCAAGAGGGAAACAGGTGGAACCCTCAGGGTGAATTTCCAGTTACCCATCCAATCATTCAAATTGCACTTAAATAGGACCAAGGAGGGGCTTTGTTTAACATGATTAGGAAACTTGTTCCAAAGGTAGGGCAACCTCTGTAAGACAAATCTGTCTCTCCAGCAAGTTCTGTTGATGTCACTTACCAGGTTAAGGTCCTTTGAGTGAGTGACCTGTGTGCCATTTGACTTGTGAATATGCAGCATTTCCATCAAAGCTGGGTCAGAGATTGCTCTATATGCAAGACACAGATTGCCTCTGATCAGTCTGTATGAAACAGAGTAAAATGACAATGATTTTAGTCTGTCTGCATAAGACAGCTCTTGAAGACCCTGAATTTTCTTCATAAGGAACCTTTGCAGTCTCTCCAATTGCTGCAGGCATTTAGAAAGGAACATATCAAAGGCAGCATTGTACTCTTATTATTTGTCTGATGGGGGAAGAGTATGGGGGGTTATAACCTCTTTGTTTTCTGGAGGCAATGCCCTTACTTATGAGAATAGCAATATAAAATGTCCTTACCACTGTGGAGACATGGTGATATTTATTTTATTTATTTTATTTATTTTACATTTGTTAACCGGGAAAGTCCGACTGGACGGAGGTCCATTTACAGCGGAGTCCCGGGGAGAAAAGCTCCACTAATACAGCTACATGTTTGGAGGTAAATATACACAATACTAGATATTATTTATAATACAAGATATAAAAAAAAACAATATGAAGAAGTGAATTGTATAAAAACTAATGAAAGGACTACATTGTATCAATACAATCATCAGATATATCACATATGATAGCATGATCAGACAAACTTTGCTGATGCAGGACTGAGCATGAGCACAGGAAGGCACTGTATATCAGTTTTGAGGAGAAATTAGTACTGTAGTATAGAGATAGAAAGCAGGATATAGAGTGGGTCGGAAGTATTTGGGTAGAACAGGAAAGCATTTATGTGATGCAAGGACAGAGCCAGGAATGCAGGAGGTGTGATTTAAGTGATCTTTTGAACAGTGAGATAGATGGAGCTGAGGAGATATTCTGGGGGAGATTATTCCATGTCTTTGCTATGGTATGAGCAAATAGAGCTTTTCCTGCAGTGTTGTTGGCTTGAGTTATGTGCAGCAGGGTTTTGTTGGATGAGCGGAGTGGACGGTTTGCTGAGTATTGTTTAACTAGTTGGTTCAAGGCTGGAGTCTTGTGGGGATTTTTTAGGATGTTGTAGGTGAGGACAAGTTGGTGGAAACTAATTAAATGAGGAAGTTCTAACCACTGTAATTCTTTTAGGGCAAGACAATGATGGCTACGAAAAGCAGAGTTATTGGCGAATTTTGCAATCTTATTGTAACATGATTCTAGTTTGTTCATGTCTGTTTTCTTAATGCAGGTTAGGATAGGAGATGCATACAGTAGTGTAGACAGAAGATGGGTTTGGGCTAGGGTGATTCGTGCTTGGTCTGTTAGGAAGTGTTTGTGTTTATACAGTGTTCCTAATTTTTTATGTACTTTCTTAATAGTTTGGGAGATGTGGACATCGAAGTGGAGGTCATTATCTATTTCAATGCCAAGGAGTTTTGTGTGATGGGAGGGGGAGATTGTGGTGCCATGTTTGGAAGTGATAGTGAAAAAGAGGGGTGTGGGTTTGTATTTGGTTGGGGAGAAAAGTAGTAGTTTTGTCTTGTTGGGGTTAAGGATCAGTTGGATATCAGTAATCCATTTTTCAGTGGCGTTGAAGGATTCCTGGGTAAGATTTTGAAGAGTGGTAAGGGATGGGGCTGAGCAGATTAATGTGGAGTCATCTGCATATTGTATGAGTGATGCATGCAGTGTGGAGGTGTGTAGTTTATTAGTGAAAATAGTGAATAGTAATGGACCTAGTATTGAGCCTTGTGGAACGCCTATGGTGGATGATAGTAAGGGTGATAGGGTTCCTTGCCATTTGACTGATTGTTTCCTATCAGAGAGATAGTTTCTAAACCAAGCAGTTGTAGAGGGGGCAAAGGATAATGATGTTAGTGTGTGAAGTAGTAGGTTATGTGAGACCATGTCAAATGCCTTCGAGAGATCTAAGAATATGGCAGATACAAAGTTGTTGTTATTTCTAAGTTGGTTAACCTGGTTGGTGAAAGACAGAAGAGCAGTGGTTGTACTGTGGTTTGGGCGGAAGCCGTGCTGGGTTGAGGAGAGGATGTTATGTGAGGTTAAGAAATGCATCACTTGGGTATGAATACATTTTTCCAGAATTTTGGACAGGGGGGATAGGATAGCAATGGGGCGGTAGTTTGATATCTCGTAGGAGTTACCTCCTTTGTGTAGGGGGATAATATGTGATGCTGTCAACCTGTATGCCCAAATCTCTCACCACTGACTGTCTAGGGAGTCTAAAATCATTACATTGCAAGCTTGATAAAAACAAACTATGAACTTATACAACAAAACACTGTGGGAAAGACAAACTGCTGAACTATATTTATGTATCAGCATAAAAAATCTTAATAATACAAAGCCTGAACATTTTAATCATACATGTCTGTTTTAGAGATGATATGACATTACTCTTCATAGTACAATGGCATAATTCTTATTCAGCTTGAATCACAATACATTCATAAATTATTACAACACAAGATTTTTAAATTTATTAATAGCTTTTTCTGAATTTATTCATAATCATAAGTACCACTGCATGTGAAACACAACCATCTACTTGCTGTTTTAGCATCTCTGTGAAAGAATGACCTTTTTGCCTTGACACTTATAGGATTTAGTCCAATATCAGTATTGTCAAATCCATTATTTGCAGCATGATTCTCTTTGCTAATATAATTAAATTTTGCATCCCATCCTGACCTTCTCATTCCAGAATCCCCTTAACCTATGATCACTTTTACCTGACATCTTCTTCATCAGCGCTGAAAGTAAACCAGCCATCTTTTGTTGTTGTTTTCACTTTCTGTAGAACCATACCTCTCAACCTTTAAACACAAGACATCTGAACAAAGCCAGAAATAATGAGGGCCAAAGGCCCAAAATCAGGGATCAAGCTTAAACATTGCTCATACAAAATTAGAAAGTTGCTAAAACAATACATTTTGCAACAGCATGCATTTTCGGAAGGAAACTTGATTGTATGTCATTATTTAGTGACTTCGATCCTCAACAATTAGCCAGAAAACAACCATTTTTTTGAGGAACAGTCCAAAAGTATGAGGGACAAATATGGACATTCTGCCAAAATCTGGACTGTTGAGAGCATATTTCCCAACATCTTAATACAAGAATTCTGGACAAACCCAAAAATAAAGATGGAACAAAAGCCCCAAAATAAGAACAATTTTGAAATAGTGCTCATATAGAGTTAGAAAGTTGCTAGAGTAAAACATTTTTTATTGTCATACATTTTCCAAAGGATGTAAAGTCTTCTTCTTCTTCCTTTGGCTGTTTTCATTAGGGGTCACCACAGTGGATCAACTGTTTCCACTTCTTCCTGTCCCCTACATCTTGCTCTGTCACACCAACCACCTGCATATCTCACCAGATCCATAAACCTTATCTTAGGCCTTCCTCTTTTCCTCTTTGCTGGCAGCTCCATCCTTAGCATCCTTTCCCAATATACCCAGCATCTCCTCAGCACA
>NC_056728.1:1984197730-1984217730 GCF_019279795.1 Protopterus annectens | reverse complement strand
AAGAAAACGATGGCAAAATTTGTATTAATTCAAAACTTGTTGTTCTATCAACTTTCTAAGTTTATAAGAGCAATATTTAAAATGTATCCTTAGCTTTGGCCCTTTGTACGCCACATTATGACAGGGTTTGTCCATATTTCTTGCGCTGAAGAGGTTGAGAGGTATTGTGTGTGTGTGTCTCTGTGTGTGTAAGAGGGAGGCAGGCAGAGGTGTGTGTGTGTGTGTGTGTGTGTGTGTGTGTGTGCGTGTGTGTGCGTGTGTGTGCGTGTGTGTGTGTGTGTGTGTGTGTGTGTGTGTGTGTGTGTGTGTGTGTAAGAGGGAAAGAGATTTGTGTAAGTGATAGGCACCATACCCTTCACCTGTCCAGGTTTTTGAAGAATGTCCATATTTGACCTCATATTTTCAGTCTGTTTCTAAACAAATTGTGTTTTTCTGGAAAATCCCTGGCAAATCATTGATGACTAAAGTCAGAAAATAACGACAGATATTTGAGCATCAGACTTCATAGCCTTTAGAAAATTTGTACTAATGCAAAACTTGTTGTTCTAGTAACTTTCTAAGTTTACAAGACCAAAAATGAAAATGTGTCCTTAGTTTTGGCTCTCTGTCCCCCCATTATGGCAGGTGCATTTTTCAAGAAATTTAGTTTCAAGTGCATTTTCAAGGAATTGTGAGCTTCAAGGGAAGAAAAGTTTATTGCTGCTCATGCTAAGTCTGTTTACAATGTGCAACAGATTTGTTTAGCTAGTTAGCAAATAGTATCACTATTGTAGTAAAGCTTTTTAAAGCTGTGTTAGTAGTATACTTGCATTTTAATGCAGAAGTCTGTAGGTTCTTCTCCCACAGCATATTGATGGATTATTGATACTGTTTTGCATTTTTAGGGGGTGGGTCCTGAAGTCCTGAATACGTCCTCTTTTGGATGAGATACCTAGTAACTATGAACCTGTTTTCAATTTGCCATTCATGCAATATTACCAGCTTAACATTTTTTTTAAGTAGGCAATTTATTCTTCAAGGGCAGCAGGCACTGAATTTGTAGATGAAACACTGAAATAAAGTTGTTTGCTAGCAGCAACCTTTTCATTAGTTACAGATATCTTTAAGGTGGAATTATTCAGATGACTTACTTCTGCAGAGATTGTGCATATTGACTGATATTGGTGGATTGTAATGACAAACGTTTGAGTGGCCCTTTATGGTTGAAATGTTCTCAATTGGGCAGTTTTGTCATTAATGGTTCATATGTTTTTAACTGCTTACTAGAAAAATGTGCAGAACGATACATTTAAAACATGTACTACCAAGTGGTGCTGTATTATACAAGGGATATAATTTAATTATTGTGTATTAAAATTTAATTATACAATCAGGAAAGTGAATCAAAGAACTTTTGCATGCTCCTAACAATGTTCACAAGGGACCTATGCTTTGAAAACAGCCCAAAGGTAAACTTAATCTGCCACTGGCCAGATGCATTTTCTTTGAATGTGGGTTTCAATGCTGTTTCAGTGAATGAGAGTTTCAAAGGCAGAGAAGTTGTAATGTTAAGTCTGTTTTCATTGAGACTATATTGCTTTGTTTAGATTTAGGAAATGTCTGTTTAGCTTTAGCAAATGTGCATCAGTGTTTGTGCTATAACATTTGAAATACAAGTTTTAAATTAACTCCAAACATCTGTAATCATTGTAGAAGTAAAGCAGAAAACAGTATGCACACTGAGAATTTTGAACAGTGTTTATGGTAACTGGGGAGGATTAGCCAAGTAATGGGACAATGAAATAGCTGCATGGTGGTGGTGGGTTGAGGCTGATTGGGGGGTTAAGGGGTTGATCCAAATGTAACGTATGTGTACCACCGCCGATAGGGGTCCATCAAAAATGTTTCTTTTATAAAAGGGGTCCTCCAGCTTGCAAAGTTTCTGAACCACTGTTCTAAGAGGTTGAGAGGTATGAGGATAATGAATGATAACAGAGTGCATAAGTGACAAGGCTGATACACAAGAAGGTATAGAATAGATGAATAGCAACTTGGAAAGACTGGAGAAATGGTCATAAATTTAGTATCATAAAGTCAGTCTAAAAATTCAAAATAATTTATCTGAGATGTAAAAATCCAGAGGTAAGCAATATACAATAGGATGTGAAGTAGATTAGCAATGGTAAAATAAGAAAGGGACCTTGGAGTTGTCATATCACCTGACAAGACATTAAGCAAACATTCCAACATAGTAAGAAGGTTGAATGTCACACTGAGACGTTCTGAAAAAGGCATTGCAACTGGGAAACAACATGATATCCGTCTTCAGACAAGTGACAAAAACCCACCTACACTGTTGTATATAATTTCTGAAACCTTATCTCTGCAAAAATATAGGATAGGAGCAGTTCAGAGAAAATATCCTTACCATAAGCCATGTAAAGAGAGCTTTGAAGAATTCAGTACATGCATTCCTGAAAAAGGATGGCAATGGAGAGATATGACAGAATTTAAGTAACTCGGAGAAATCCATTTAAAAGAAGAGATGCATAGCAATTAGACAACACCACAGGAAAATAGAAGAATGGTGATGGAATCTATGAACATGCTAGTCCTGCCCCCACCGCCATTAGGGAAACCACTGTAAAAAACTTCTCCAAAGCCAACTTCATGCTTCTTAAGACAGAAGTGGCAAACTTCACGATAGCCATGCAGACGGACAATAGAGGTACAACTGCTGAATCCTACACAAATGCACTTTATAAGCACTTACACGAGTGCATGGATCACGCTATCCCTAACAGAACCAAGATCCTATCCTCCAAAAAAAGGAAACCAATCTGGTGGTCCCTAGCCATAAATAAACTCTACAACAGAAGAAAGAAACTGTTGCAAAAAAGAGTAAAATCCCATGATAGTCAGCCTCAGTAAGAAGCTGAGATCCCTCATAAAAAACTTCCAAAGCTAGTTACGAAAACAAAATCCCCACGGATTCTAAAGACAACCACAAAGCATTCTATAGCTATGTCAAGATTCTCAATGGCAACACTCAGATCTGCTCTGAGTTACAGCACAATGGCACTAAATATACAGAACCAACTGATATTGCCAACATCCTGGCAGATAGGTTCAGTGCTAACTTTACCCCCCTCTCACCCCTTAAAGGGCCCATCTCTATACCAGAAGAATGCAAAGTTCCTGTAATCATGGCTGCATAGGTAAGAACCACACTCTCCAAAGCCAAGAACACAGCATCCATGGGACCTGACAACATCCCAGGCTGCATTCTACATGAACTGCAGAATGAACTGGCACCCCACCTAAGTACCATGTTCAATCATAGCCTCACCTCAGGCTTTGTGCCCACTGAATGGCGCACAGTGACGGTTATCCCACTCCACAAAGGGGGAGCCACCACGGACCCTGGTAACTACCGTCCCATTAGCCTAACCAGCCTGGTCTGCAAGGCCATGGAATGTATCATCATGGATCTTATACACAAAGACACTGGTAATCTCCAAACTCTGGACCCCACCCAGTTCGGGTTTGTAAAAGGCAGATCATGTCTCCTAAACCTGATAGACTTCTTTGAAGCAGTCACCAAAGCTGTAGACAAGGGCAAGGTGGTTCACACAGCCTATCTAGATCTTGCCAAGGCTTTTGACACCTTCCCCCACTCTGGAATTATAGATAAACTCACTAAACTAGGTATAAATCCCTATGTCACAAGATGGGTTGCCAACTGGCTCACTGACAGAACCCACAATGTGAAAGTAGTAGACTCCAAATCCGACTTCAGACCAGTGAAAAGTGGAGTACCACAGGGTTCAGTCCTGGGTCCTCTCCTGTTAGCCTGTACTTAAGAAAAGTAGATACCAAACACAGAAGGTCTTTGGCTAATGAAATCTGCAGACGACTGTAAACTAGGAGCCATAATCGAAACTCCTAATGATGTGGCCATCCTACAAAAGGACCTCACAGAGACAGATGCCTGGTGTTAAAGCCATGGTCTCAAGCTCAATGCCAAAAAGTGCATTGTCATCCCCTTTGGTAAAAACTCTGTACCCATGAGCTACCACATAGGTGGTAGTCTACTTAACACAGAAAGTGTGATAAGAGACTTTGGGACACGGGTGGACAGTAGTCTCTCCTTTGGTAATCACATTGCCACAGTAGTCAGGAAATCCTTCTACATGGCACACCTCATCACAAAAAGTTTCTCATCCAGGAAAAAAAGAAGTCATTGTTCCCCTCTACTTGTTACTCATTAGACCCATTATAGAGTACAACACCCCTTTTGGTATGCACCTCACAAGACATCTACAACAACTGGAAAGGCCGCAGAAATACCTCACAAAGAGGATTACCGGCCTTAGACAGATGCCCTACGCAGACCATCTCAGAAAACTCCAGCTTTACTCCATCGCATATCGCCTATTCAGAGGTGATCTCTGCCTAACATACAAAGCTATGTCAAACCCAGAGCTGTTGGACATGCTCCACTTAAAGAAATCCCAATCCCTCTGAGCTACACGCTCTAGGGACCTAAACTTTGTCACTACAATAAACAGAATATGCTGGAGGGATAGATTCCTGTCCCAGAGACTTCCCATACTCTAGAACAAACTACCTATCTATATCAAACAAAGCTCCTCATTAGCACTCTTCAAGAAAAATCTTGATGATTGGATGGGAGATAGGAAATTCACCCCGGGGATCACCTCTGTGGCCCTGCTCAACAGGGGCACAGGATAATAATTTTCTTGGGTGGCGTAAACTAGGGTACCTTTTTTTGGCTAGGCTTATATAGGCCCTAGAGCCAATAGCCTAGTACCTACCTATGAGATAGACATAAACTGATTTCTTCCAGGATAGTCATAAACCAACTCTCATTTGGGGTGAGAAAAATGAGTGGTTGGTTAAAGAGGTTTAGCAGATCATCTGGTGGGTAAGGAATTAAATAATTAGGTAGACCAAGTAGTCCTTATCTGCATGCAAAATCTGTTTCTGTGCCTAATCTGCTAAATATAATAATAAGCTGAATTGTTCCATGATTATTCGATTAATGATTTTTGTACACTAACCATGTCTACCACATAGAAGGCGTGATAAGCCTATTTTTTATTTCATTTATGATACTTCTAGTTAAGTTTTTAATAAACACTTCTCAAGTCAGGAGAGGCCAGAGATGAGTATATATTCCAAACAACAATGTTACCATTTGTCATTTGATGTGGTTAAATGAGCATTAATCAGCAATGCATTTTTTAATAAATACTTTTTTAATATTTTCCAGAAAGAAAAAGAAAAAAATGAAATATTTTCACATATTCTACATTTAGCCAACCGAAATAAATAAAAAAAAAATAATAATACTAGGGAGACAGTCATTCTTCATATATTTTAGCTACAAATGACCCATCTGCCTGGTTACCTTGGAGATATAAAGTATAATACCCTCTAGTCAATGTTAAACTCATACACAAGGATGCCATAGAAGTCAAATACATTTTTCTGTATATTATGACAATTTCATGCTTTTTTTTTTCTTTCATGCAATGGATTTTTTTCCTCCTTGGCAATATATGTATATATTCATGCTCATAATTGGAGGGATTAATCCACTCTATTTTTCCATTCTCTTGCAAAATCTGTCTTAGCTACTGTGAAGGCTGCCAGCCTAGCCAGATTGAATTTTATAGATAATTCTGTCATTTGTACATATTAATTTAAGCCATAGGCTTGTTGTCTTAAATGGAAAAAATAGTGTTACATGTGGAAATTCACTGCTATGACAGATCACAATCCCCTAATATGGTTAAACAGAGCAAGCCAGCAAACTGCCACATTGCTAAGATGGAGCCTGGGGTTGCAAGCATATGATATGTCTGTGCAGCACCACAGTGGGATTAGCAATGCCAATGCAGATAGGCTCTCAAGACAGGGAATGGGATAAGGTATACTCAGATAGACCTAACCCTCACAAGCAGAGTTTCTCAAGGGTCACTTGAAAAACTAGCTTGAGTTCTCCAGGGTGGGAGAAATGTGAAGGCTGCCAGCCTAGCCAGGTAGAATTTTATAGATAATTCTGTCATTTGTAAATATTAATGTAAGCCGCAGGCTTGTAAATGGAAAAAATGGTGTTACATGTGGAACTGAAAAAATGTAACAGTGCACTCCGCTGTAAGTAAGCTAAGTCAAGCATGTTGTGACCCTTTGATCTAAACGTGGCTCTGGCCAGTCTAGGTGAAGGAATTCTTGCTATTGATTTAAGGCCATAGTTAATGGCCAGAATTTGCATGCATAAATGTCCTTAATGGCTTTGTTTCCTGACCTGGTGTGATCTTACTAAAGAATGTAGCCTGTTAGCCTGGGAACCCAGGGAAGTGTGAAGAATGATGTAATGTGAACCAGGAATGTGATATTTAAAACAAAGAGAATCAGAGAGCATTAAGCATTTTTGTCTTGACCATCCAACGCAGCACTGTCTTGCTCTATATGTAAGTTTATCTTAGACTTGTGTTTTCTCTTAGAAATAGCTAGAAACTAGAAAGTTTAGACTGTGTTCTTCTGTGATGTCAGAACTGTACTACTGAATTATTTTAAGTATTTCTCTGTGATCTCTGAACTCTTGACTAGCACTGTGTAGTAAAAAGTATTGTCATGTGTTTTTATTATTTATTAAATATTTGAAACCCTTTTAACTGTGGCTGTTTTGTGTAGAGATAATTTAAGCTCTAGAGTACATTGCATGTATATAGTGATCCTGTACCAAGTCACTCTAATAAGCCTTGACTGTTTAGTTATACTACCAATTGGATAATAATATTGCACAGTAATAACTGGACACCCTTTTATGGGCGTTTGAGTAGCTGATAAATATTAGTGGTTGGTGGCAGCTGATACTACCATATAGTCTGGGAAAAAGGGGCACAGCTGGAGAACCTGTTCCAGCCTTCCCCAGGAGTGTCTGTGTGGTTGTATAAACTCTTCTCAAAGTGTGTGTGTGTGTGTGTGTGTGTGTGTGTGTGTGTGTGTGTGTGTGTGTGTGTGTGTGTGTGTGTGTGTGTGTGTGTGTGTGTGTGTGTGTGTGTGTGTGTGTGTGTGTGTGTGTGTGTGTGTGTGTGTGTGTGTGTGTGTGTGTGTGTGTGTGTGTGTGTCAGCTACTTAGTGCGGGACATGAAGTACTGGTTGGATAGAGAGGGTGCTGGAGGTTTTAGCTTGCCCACTAGGCTGAGATCTGGACCCTATAGCTGTGCCAGTGGGGAGTCTTATTGCACACCACATATTAATTGGTTGGCAAATACTAATTGGCTTGTAGTGGTGTGGGTAGAGTGAATTCCTGTAGCTTGGGTATAGTGAGCTTTGAAGGTGTTTTGTGCTCTAAATTAGCCATGTAGTAAATACTCAGAGTTCAGATCACAATTGTTTTATTTATTTTGCTATCCAGGGTGAGCAGACAGCATGTCAGCAGAGAAGTATGGAAAGCTGACAAGGAGCCAGCTGGCAGAGATGTGCCAGGCTAGGGGACTGGTGCAGAAACCTGACTAAGGCAGACCTGATTGCAGCCTTGATTACAGCTGCATCAGAAAATAGCAACCAGGAAGACAATCAGACTGGCAGAGGAGATATAATACCCTCAGAGAATGGACAGCTCAACCTTTCTGCAGAGGACTTAAAAATCCATCTGGAGCTAAAGAGACTTGAGTTGGAGGCCAGGCATGTGGAAATAGAAGCACCTGAGAGACTGAGGCATCTAGAGAGTGAGGACAATGAGAGACTGCGATATTTGCAGACTGAGGAGAATGAGAAACTGCTATGCCTGGAAGCTGAGGAAAAGGAGAGGCAGATGCAGCATAAGAAGGAGATGCTGACTCTTCACCAGAGTCATGGAGGTAATGGGGAAGGGAGAAACTGGACCTCAGAAGCACAACAGGTCAGTAAATTTCTTCAGCAGTTTAAAGAGGGGGGATAATTGTGATAGTGTCATTCATATGTTTCAAAGGGCATGCAAACAATATGGTATTGACCTAAGGCTCTGGGTATGGTTCCTGACCCCATTACTCCATGGTAAAGCTGTAACTGTTTTGTCAAAAATGTCTGATGTTTTTATGTTTTGATTATACTGCTGTTAAAAATCACTTGTTAGAATTGTTTAAGCTTACGCCTGAAATGTATAGGAAAAATTTTTGTGAGCATAGACACAAGACAGATGAAAGTGTGCATGAATATGTAGCTGAACTGATCACTTATTTCCATAGGTGGGTGAGTGGATGTCAGGTCACCACTTTTGAAGGGCTGGAAGACCTTTTGGTGAGGAAACAAGCCCTTAGCACTTTGCCTGAGGACGTGAGGATCTGGTTAGCTGATAAACAATGTGCTACTTCAGATGAGTTGGGGAAGAAGGGAGACCTATACCTGGCAAGCAGGGCAGCCCTGCACAGGAAAGGGACCCACAATATTGCTCATGGGTCTAAAGGAACCCATGGTGGGCAGCCCAGACTGCCCCAACAGAATCTGCCAGCAGCAGGGGAAGCCACTAGTCCAGGTACATGTCCACGAGCTAGGGTTAAATGTTTTGAATGCAACAGTGGGGCCATGTGGCATACAGGTGTCCATGGAGGCAAGGTGGGGAACAAAAGGTGAGGGAACCAGTAAGTGGGAAAGACAAAATGCCAATAGTAAGTTGTCTTGGGACAACAGGGTACCAAACTACCACCAGAGGTTATATCCTATTGTAGTGAATGGCAAAGAGGCCACTGCCAAGAGAGGCACAGCCTCTGATATAACCATTGTAAAGCCTGCAATGGTTACAGAGGAGCACTACTTGCCTGGACAGTCTACTCCAATCAGGGCTTTAGGAGGGATCCCATTCCAAATACCTTTGGCTAGGGTTCACCTGGACCGGGAGGGTGGAAAAGGAAGCCAGCAAGTAGGTGTGGTTGAGGATATACCTGCAGATGTCCTGATAGGGAATGATTTTGATAGTGCATTACCCTGTGCTTGTGCAGTTACACTCAGTCAGGCTTGGAGACAAGCAGGTAAGTCTGATAGCCTGGGGGAGACCCGGACAGACTGCATACTTGTAGCCAGGACTGGTGAGGTGGTTACTACAGGGAGGGAGCTACCCTGCAATAGTGAAAGTGAAGGTGAGCCACAGCTGCTTGGGGGTACTGATGGTCCCTTGGACAGAGTGACTGCAAAGGTAGGGGTGAGAAGTAGTACCCAGGCTGACAGTAAGGCATCACTGTCAGAGAATGCCAGACTTCCTGTGGAAGGGGAGCTGGGAAGGGTTACCAGGAGAGAGTTGATACAGGCTCAGCTCTCAGATCCTACATTGCAAGGCCTGAGGCAGGTAGCTAGGGAGGCACCTGATTCTCAAGGAAAGGGGGAATCTTTATACAGGGACAAAGGGTTACTATACAGAGAGTGGACCCCTGAGAGAGGGCTAGAAGGTGAGAGAGTACAGCAGTTGGTAGTGCCTAGATCCTACCATCTGGCACTTCTAGTCATAACCCATGAAATTCCCTCTGTGGGTCATAAGGGCATAAAACATACAAAGAGGCATATTATGCAGAACTTCTGTTGGCCTGGAATTTCCAGAGATGTAAAAGGGTACTGCAGGACCTGTGAGCAGTGCCAAAATGTAGGCAAGGCAGGAGACAAGGTGAGAGCTCCTTTGATGCCTTTGCTGTGATTGAGGAGCCATTTCAAAGGGTAGCTATGGATATTGTAGGTCCTCTGAGTACCCCAAGTTCCACAGGGAAAAAGTATATCCTAGTGGTAGTGGATTTTGCTACACGATACCCTGAGGTGGTGGCTTTGTCCTCCATTGAGGCAGAGAAGGTGTCAAATGCTTTGTTAGAGATTTTCAGCAGGGTAGGTTTCCCAAAGGAAATACTGACTGACAGAGGTGCCAATTTCATGTCAGACCTGCTGGCTTGTCTGTGGAATTCCAGTGGGGTGAACCACATGAAGACCACCCCCTACCATCCCCAGACTAATGGTTTTGTTGACAGGTTAAACTCTGCAATCAAGTCCATGCTATGGACATTTGCAGATCAGTTTAAGAGGGAATGGGACAACTATTTGCCCCATCTGTTGTTTGCTTACAGAGAGGTTCCCCAGGAATCCACAGGTTTTTCAGACTTTGAATTGCTGTATGGGCATAGGGTGAGTGGACCTCTAGATTTAATTCGAGATGAGTGGGAAGGCAAGTACGAGTCTCACAAGGGGTCTGTTGTGGCATACATCCTAAACCTTAGGACAAAGCTCAGGGAACTCATGGGCTTGGCCCAGGAGAACCTGGTAGAAGCCCAACAACAGAAAAAGGTGTGGTATGACAGGAATGCTCGAGGTAGAGAGTATGCTGTGGGGCAGCAGGTAATGGTTCTCATTCCTGTCAGACACAACAAGCTGCAAGCAGCTTGGGAGGGACCCTACAAGGTGGTAAGAAAGGTAAGTGATGTTAATTACATGGTGGAACTGCTAGGCAGATGGCAGTGTCACAAATTGTACCATGTTAACATGAAACCTTACAATGATAGGGAGGCCCTTGTGCTGAGCATTTGCAGTGGATTGCAAGAGGAGTCGGAGGGAGATCTGGGGACTGATCTCTTTAGTGAGGCTCGGGCTGACACCTCAGTGGAAGGGGTAGCAATGTCCCAGCAGCTATCTCCTACCCAGGTTCTAGAAATCCAAGCAGTATTGCAGGAATTGGGGGACATGTTCACTGGGAAACCAGGGTGCACCCATCTGAGGCAGCACCAGGTGGATACAGGACCCCAAAGGCCTATTAGGCAGACCCCTTATAGAGTGTCTAAGGGAGTCAAACAGACTCTGAGGGAGGAGGTACAGGAGATGTTGGAACTAGGGGTGATTCAAGAGTCCAACAGTCCCTGGGCCTCCCCAGTGGTGCTGGTGCCAAAGAAGGATGACAGCACCAGGTTCTGTGTGGACTACAGGAAATTAAATAGTCGCACAGAGTCGAATGCTTACCCCATGCCTAGGACAGATGAGACCCTAGAGCACCAGGGTGGGGATAAGTATATTACAACCACTGACCTTACCAAGGGTTACTGGCAGGTACCCTTGACTCCCAGTGCTAGAGAGAAGTCAGCTTTTGTGACTCCTTTTGGCTTGTATGAGTTCACCAAGATGCCCTTTGGGATGAAGAATGCCCAGCAACTTTCCAGAGGCTGGTAGATCATATCCTAGCAGGAGAAGGAGGGTTTGCCCTTGCTTACTTACTTAGATGATATTGCCATCTACAGCCATTCCTGGCCAGACCACCTTCAGCATGTTAGGGAGGTGCTGGTCAGACTACAGAGGGAAGGGTTGACCATTAAGTTGAGCAAATGTCATGTGGGTATGGAAGAGGTCTCTTACCTAGAACATAGAGTGGGGAGTGGTAGGATAAGGCCAGAACCTGCCAAAGTGGAAGCCATTCAGGCATGGCCTGCACATGTTACTAAAAAGCAGGTGAGGACATTTTTAGGGACAGCAGGGTACTACAGAAAGTTCATCCCCAGTTATAGTACCATAGCTGCTCCCCTCACAGACCTTACAAGGAAGAACAGGCCAGATAAGGTAGTGTGGACCCCAGCATGTGAGCAGGCATTCCAGAAGCTTAAATAAGCTTTGGGAGGACCCCCCTGTGTTAGCCAGTCCAGACTACAGAAAAGAATTTGTTATGCAGGTGGATGCTTCAAACCATGGGGTAGGAGCTGTACTTAGCCAGATTTCTTCAGAGGGAGAAGAGCACCCAGTTGTTTATCTCAGTCATAGGCTCCAACCCAGGGAGGAATGCTATGCAGCTGTAGAAAAGGAATGTCTAGCCATAGTGTGGGCACTGCAGAAACTTCAGCCTTATCTGTATGGAAGGAAATTTACTGCTATGACAGATCACAACCCCCTAACATGGTTAAACAGAGCAAGCTAGCAAAATGCCACATTGCTAAGATGGAGCCTGGGGTTTCAAGCATATATGTCTGTGCAGCACTGCAATGGGATTAGCAATGCCAATGCAGATGGGCTCTCAAGACAGGGAATGGGATAAGGTATACTCAGATAGACCTAACCCTCTCAAGCAGCGTTTCTCAAGGGTCACTTGAAAAACTAGCTTGAGTTCTCCAGGGAGGGAGAGATATGAAAGCTGCCAGCCTAGCCAGATTGAATTTTATAGATAATTCTGTCATTTGTAAATATTAATGTAAGCCACAGGCTTGTAAATGGAAAAAAATAATGTTACATGTGGAACTGAAAAAAAAATGTAACAGTGCACTCCGCTGTAAGTAAGCTAAGTCAAGCATGTTGTGACCCTTTGATCTAAACATGGCTCAGACCGGTCTAGATGAAGGAATTCTTGCTATTGTTTTAAGGCCATAGTCAGTGGCCAGAATTTGCATGCATAAATGTCCTTAATGGCTTTGCTTCCTGACCTGGTGTGAGCTTACTAAAGAATGTAGCCTGTTAGCCTGGGAACACAGGGAAGTGTGAAGAATGATGTAATGTGAACCAGGAATGTGATTTTAAAAACAGAGAGAATCAGAGAGCATTAAGCATTTTTGTCTTGACCATCCAACTCAGCACTATCTTGCTCTATATGTAAGTTTATCTTAGACTTCTGTTTTCTCTTAGAAATAGCTAGAACCTAGGAAGTTTAGACTAAGTATTTCTCTGTGATCTCTGAACTCTTGACTAGCACTGTGTAGTAAAAAGTATTGTCTTGTGTTTTTATATATTTTAAACCCTTTTAACTGTGGCTGTTTTGTGTAGAGATAATTTAAGCTCTAGAGTACATTGCATGTATATAATGATCCTGTACCAAGTCACTCTAATAAGCCTTGACTGTTTAGTTATACTACCAATTGGATAATAATATTGTGCAGTAATAATTGGACACCCTCTTAAGGGCCTTTGAGTAGCTGATAAATATTAGTGGGTGGTGGCAGCTGATACTACCGTATATTCTGGGAAAAAGGGGCACAGCTGGAGAACCTGTGCCAGCCTTCCCCAGGAGTGTCTGTGTGGTTGTATAAACTCTTCTCAAAGTGTGTGTGTGTGTGTGTGTGTGTGTGTGTGTGTGTGTGTGTGTGTGTGTGTGTGTGTGTGTGTGTGTGTGTGTGTGTGTGTGTGTGTGTGTGCGCGCCTGTGTATGTGTGTGTGTGAGCTACTTGGGCAGGGACATGAAGCACTGGTTGGACAGAGAGGGTGCTGGAAGTTTTAGCTTGCCCACTAGGCTGAGATCTGGACCCTATGGCTGTGGCAGTGGGGAGTCTTATTGGGGACCTGGAGATCAAGGGAGCGACCAGCCCTGGACTGACTGTGATCTCTGTGTGCTCTTAAGGGAAATTGTACTTTACTGTGTGCATTTGTTATCCTTTCCTCCTATACAAGACACCCGTCACTGGTGTTAGTGGTGAGGATTGAGGCTGCTTGATTGCTGGGCCAAGGCACGGGTGTCACAGCTACATTACCATAAATATGTTTAATTCCAAATTACTCCATAAATTTGCACCTACACTTATGTCTAAGATAAACGCATTCCAAAGAAAAAGTAGCTTCATTTGTGATTGAATTCCTCTACTTTCTCCTCGTCAATTTCTTTCTGTCTTTGCCCCACAGACTCAAAACACATTTGCCCTTACTGCTCCACATCTCCAAAACTTGGAGATCACTTTTCTGACCACTTTGAATAGTCATGCCAGTCTGAGATAATACCTATGTGGGATTCCCATGGATTTGTCCAAAATACTGTGCCATTTTTGATATTTCCTGCCTCTCTATGTGCCATGTTCCATTCTCTAAAGCACACTGAGGCACTGCTACTCTTCAACCACCTTTTCCTTCATTTGTAGATTACAGCATACCCTCTGTTTTCTAGCATAAAAGGATTTGTTAGCAATTCTATGCCTTCTTCATGTCCCACCATTTTTCCAAGTTATAATTTCACTAGTGTGTTTCTCTTAGCATTCCTTCTTAGTTTTTTCATAGCTGACTTTTAACCTAAGAAAGTTAAAACTCTCAGAAATACAGGATTCAGTCTTCATTCTGAAATACGTAAATGTTGACTAGTGTTAGACTCTTATATGCGTCCAGTCTCTGCTTACTATGTAACACATTATCCCATCTGGTTATACCCCAGAGCCCTCAAATATCAACATCTCTCCTGTTCCATGAATTCAGTAAATAAAAGTAACACAATTTTCAGAAGGCACCCCTTGTCTTATTACAAAATGCCTCTTTTCAAAAGTTTTATCTACCATTCTGCCAACCAGCCATATTCTGATATTCTGGTATCATTGCTTGGATAGCCCAAGCACTCCAACAGCACTCAAACAGCTGCTGATCATTTTCTTATAAATGAATCAACTGCACTATGCTAAATGGTATAGACTGTATAGGGAAATGAGGATGACCCCATCCCCCTATTCGTACACATTGTGCCCGTCTTGGTCATAAGTATTCTAGTCCCTTATTTGCCACTGCAATCCTTTGGTAGTCTTTTAATTTTTTATGCTGTCATTTCATATTGGAATATAACTCAGAAGATGATGGGCCAGAGGGGAAATCATCTCTCTAGCTGTTCTCATGCACCTGCCTATGAGTAAACATACTTTATCACCTGCTTTCCTCATTAGGATTCAGATCTTTGTTTTCAATAATTGAAAGGTTCTAAAATGGCATAAGCCAAAGTTTTACCCACTACTAGACACAAATAAGATGGCAATTCATCCCCAGCTATCTCTCCATGGACTCATTGTCCCTTACCATAGTCAGACAAACATATTCTTGACTATATTACATGTTCAACCTGATACTCCCCTAAACTCTTTAAGTATGCTCAATACATCCTGAATGATATTACTGCAGTATTTCAACTAAACTCTCATCAATATACTTTCTTGAAAGAGACCTATGTTTCTCTTTTGCTTCTAGCTCTTTTAACCATTTTCTTATCTATAAGCCTTGTTCATCCATAACTAAACAAATTGTTTAGACTAGAGAGTTCAGCCCTGAGTAGTGCTTCCCTGTATCATTGCCTCATCTGAAGTCTGTCCTTTAATTAGTATATGAAAATTAAAACATTTGCACATTATTTAGAGATATGTAGGAAATTTATCACCAAATCCTGTTTTCTCTAATATTAAAAGCCAAAGTGCAACTCTACCAAATCAAATGCATTTTTGTCAAAAACACCACAACTGCCAATTGCTCTCCTCCCTTCCTCTTAAGGAAGGATACCAGGGTGCACCATTTGCTGCCTCTTACATGTATATGACAGTTGTTCCATAACTTTTTAGTACAAGGTATGTGAACTTCTGATCCAGCTGTCTGGCAAGAAATTTAGTTGTTAATATAATGCTCCAGTAAATTACAGGAAATGGAAACTAGCTCTTTGTACTTTTTAATTTCTATTCCTTTGGGAAGAACTGTGATCTTAGTTTCTTATACTGTGGGAAAAATCTACCCTCTGCATCTTATACGATTACGTCTTTGCCAGTTCCCGTCATCTTTATTCATAATATTCCCCTGAAAACCCATTATACCCATGTGACCTATCTCCCTTAATTCTTGCAATTAATGTCCTAACCTTTTATCAGCATGTCTGCATCCAAATTAAACCTCTTGTAATCAATAAGGTTGGATATCTCATCCAAGCACTAAGCCCACTCTGCTTTACTTTACAAAACTTTCTAGCGTGGTGGTTTTCATAGACTAATAAGAATTTCATCACACTTTCCTCATTTGCTATATAATGCACCAATTTTCCTTTGTAGTTTCCAAAACTGTTTATTTGTTCCTTGTTTCTTTGAACTCCTAAGTTATATCATGTCTGTCACCCAGGAGTTACCAAAGATCCACTTGGCTTACATTTTTCACCTTGACTTTATCTATTATTAACCGGTTCAGTTGTCATCGTATTTTTGTCAGTTCTCTACTCACCATCCTGGATTCACTTGCATCTATATGAATATCATTTGGCAGTCTCTTCATTTATAATGGATCTTTATCTCCGGTCTGAGTGGGCATGAGTAGTTTCTGCAAAACAAACACCTACTGGGGCATAATATAACATATGTTTGTCTCTTGATACTATACATCTTATGAATCAGGTCTAGGTCACCTTGCTTGCTCACACATTTGCCTTGAAAATGTTTACTTTTTCTCCATACATTGTATTTTCTATTCACCACCTATCCACCCCTTTATATAATATGCTGTAAGCTACCCTATATCTTCATATGAAATCCCCTTCTCTGGCATATCCTATGTATATTTTAAAGTTATATTAAAGTGTTTACCAATTAGTTCATATGTCCTGCCTATACAGCCACTCCATTGCCTGAAGAAGTGAAGGAAAAAATCTGGACTGTCCCAGTTTGGTGTGGAAGCACACTGAGTCTCCAAATACAGTTTAAAAATTATCAAGAAAAGAAACATTTCTGTTTTTATTTCAGCCCACTTAACTCTACATGTGGGGTCAAGGCACCCAAGTGATATATACCAACTCTCCAGAGCCAGTGCAGTGGGGAACAGTACAAACTCAATGGTCACTGAAACTGCCTTTCATTGATTTTGATTCACACTGACTGAATTTCATGATTTGACAGGCTCACTTTAGTGCATATAAATTTCCTGTCCCTCATCCCTGATCTAAATCCCTAGCCAGATTACCCATCTGCCTTTTCCACTAGTTGCAGTGTCCTCTTCTATACTCCACAGGTCATTATTAAAAAAGAATGGTTGTCATACATTCCTCTCAGCCCCAGCTTATGATGTCCAGTAACTTGCTGCAAGTTCCTGTTTTGTACTTTAACAATTAATTTGGTTTCCTGCTCTTGCACTATCTGATACACTTCATTACTGATATTCTGGAAAATGTTGTTTCATTTTATAGGATGTGAGCACCCTTTCATATTCCATGACATAAAATGGAGTTTCTCCTAATTCCTTAGGTTCTTGCCCCTATTCTCATATACTTCTTCAGTAGTCACCCTTTGGACTAGAGTGGGTCCACTATTTTTGCAAGAAGATACATTGCCTCTGACCGGACTACTAGCTGGTTTCAAATCAGCAGTATTAAGAAGTTTCCCTCCTGCCTTAAAGAAGAGAGAAATCTATCTAGGTAAAACACCATATAAGTAAATGCACAAAGTATGCTAAAATGCTATATATCCATTTAAGCCTACATTATTAACACTAGGTTTCACATCTTATGATACTAACTTCTATCTACTCATACAGTATGACAGGCCAAATCATAGTTGATCTATTCAGGAGGATATTAACTTCCAGGCAACATGCTCCCATCTACATGCATCTCTGTATCTCATTCCCAGCACATTTGGGTACCATCTATCTCCCCCATCCCTCTGAAAGTACCTTATGTATGGGAATAGAAGCTATAAAACTAATTGTATTCTTCATTCCATTCAGGATCAATTCACTGGATGCCTCTTCAATCTTCTTTGGTGAAGGTAAAGCTTATCTTCCATTCTTCTTTGGTGAAGGTAAAGCTTATCTTTCATTCTTCTTTGGTGAAGATAAAGCTTATCTTTCATTCTTCTTTGGTGAAGATAAAGCTTATCTTTCATTCTTCTTTGGTGAAGGTAAAGCTTATCTTTCATTCTTCTTTGGTGAAGGTAATGCTTATTTTTTTGTAACTAAATCACAAATAATTGAGGAACATCAAAATGTGCACTCTTTAAAAGGCAAAGTCTGAACAAATCAACTCCTTAAAAACAAATGAGTATGTTCTGCCTGCTGCTGTTACAAACTAGCTATAGTATGACTGGTGTTGGGTATTATCTAGGCAAGAGATAGGAATAGGCAATTCATGCAGATGACAGAAATTCAGAAATGTTTCTGGCAAAAAGATAGGAAAATTGACCCCATTTGCTTTTTGCGTCTAAAGAATTGCAAGCAAAGATAATTTCAGAGTAGATAGTATTGCATAAAGTAAAACCACGTATTATGTACATAAAAACTTCCATCTTGTTTCATTCACTATCATGATCAGTTTATATAAACCCTGAGTTTAGCAGCAGATGTTGGAGCCAGAGAATGTGGTAGGTACAATTATTTAACAGACAGTTAAATAATCAAACACATAGCCGTAGTATCCCACACAAAAAGAGTTAAAGACATAGTTACTGTGTCTTTATGTTATACAAATGTAGGTAATTGAGCATCTAATGTCACCTGAATGTTTGCAGAATGGATGATAAATGACAGCATAGCAGGCATCATTGATCTGTACACACTGCTAAGCAAAATTAGTTGCACACTCCTCTTCTGCCCCAAGTGTGACACCCTACATCCTTCAGTAACTAACATAAAACAGTTCTAACTGTAAGACTGTGGTTTGACTAGTAACATATTTGTTGCTTTACAAATCTCTTTAACATGAGTCTCTCCAGATACCATAAGAAGCATTTTACCGGTTCTACTCTGCTCTAGCCCTTAACCATTTTACCTCTTCTTCCATTCTCATAGGTGTAATCACACATCCTCACATATGGTCTCTGCTTACATGCAAAAACTGCATTCCTGTGTACGTATCTGTAGGCCACAACTCAACAGCAGGAATCAATCAGGTCATATTTTCCCACAAAAATGGTGTGTGAGTTGTTCAGCTTAGGAAGGACTGCTTTTTGACTTTCCTCCTCTGGCCTCTACATTTCCACCATAACATCCTAAACACCTCTGATGTTGATGAAGTCCCCACTCCACTTTAGTACAGGCAGCCAATAGACTATAGTACCATTTAGTATGCTTGCAATTTCTCACTCTACACTTTTGTATATGACTAAGCCATAAAAAATCATCAAGAATGCAGCAATGCTTCTACTAAATATAGGTTAGCAACATTGCATGGAATATGATGTATTGTTCAGTACCTACCTTTACTAAGCAGCACAGTTAATAACTCTATTATGTTTGCACAGCAAAATATAGCGCACAAACCTGTTTGAAATATAATTAGAATATAAGCATTGGGCTTTCCCAAAGAATGTAAAATAAGGCCTAACGACTGCATGGAGCTACGCACGTACTAGCATGACATAGATATCTTGTATATATCCAGCTCCTTAAGCATGCCGAATACAGTGTAATATAAACTCTGCCTTCCTTACCAGATCTGTCTTTCTGTTATTAGTCTCACTCTTCTTTGATTTCTAAAATTAACTACTAATCAAGAACCTTCCTCTAGTTGTCGTCCCCATTATTATTTTTATTAGCAAGCTATTTTTCCACCTTTAGAATATGCATCATAACACCTACATCTAACAATTCTAATGGAATTCTCACAACTTTGAAAATTGTATATATATGGTGAATAAAATCAGTTTTAAGTGTTCATAAAATTTAAAGCCCATCTTCCACTTTTAAAATATATATTACACATTATGTTCAAAGGTACTGTGGTCATGCGGCTGGAGAATTTCTCCCCGGGCCTCCGTTGAAAATTGGCTTCGTTCCAAGTCAGACTTTCCCGGTTAACAAATGTTAAATAAATAAAAAATAAATAAATAATAAAAAACATTGTGTTGATTATATATCTAACTTGTACTGATCATTATACTGTAAGTGGAAGGTTTCATCTTGAGACACCACTGAAAAGGTTTTTTTTTTCCAGTTGGACTATCTCAGTCAACAAAGGTAAATAAATAACTAACTAAATAAATAAATAACATGAACAGGAGTGTGGAAACTGAATCAAGACAAGAAAAGATTTCACACCACCCTTAATCCTTGCTCAACATAACATTCTGAATGCAAAGCAGCATTACTGCTTTAATTCCTGCTAGTGATCTGCCACGACAGGAGTGGCATATGAAGGATGAAAAGAGAGACACAATAGTCATTTTAGATTAGAGAACTTATGAATACAAGGTTTTTACTATAGTAAAGGGCAAACATTTATGAATAAGAGAGACATTTACTTGAATTATTGATACGTGGACCTAGTTATTTTGGACTTGATGCAAACAAGGGTTATCATTATTGATACC